>NC_084841.1:93712564-93980064 GCF_033115175.1 Lepus europaeus | reverse complement strand
TACCTAAATGCGAGTATGTAACTCACTACAGAAAAATGATGAACAAAAAGACAAAATACGTGGTCTAATGAAACTTAAAACAGAAGTAAAAAAGCATCGATTTTTAAAAACATCAAATAAAAAGAATCCTAGAGTTATGGTGATAATGTGAGTAAAGATCAGTGGAGGTATAATCAGGTCAAACTTCTCAAGTTCTAAGATTTTGAAGAAAAATGTGAAAGAATTATTGAGCAAGGAACTTTCAGGCCTATAATTTATTTTTACAAGTTTGTTTACAAAGATGGATGCTCTTTCCCACCAAGACCATGTTTCTACAGGAACAGGGAAGAAACTGAGACTATGAGGGTACTTCAACAAGCTCACGGAAAATGGAATTAAAAGGTAAACTTACTTTTGGTGCAAAAATTTGAAATCCATGCCTATGAGAGGTTTTCAAAAAGCCAAAACAGAATTATTGAGACAAAGACCCCAAAAGGAGGCCTCAGAAGAGCTACAACAAAGGCCAAAACATACACTTTACAGTAAAATCTGCGCACATGAGACCTTAATGTCCTCCTAAGAGCAGGTATGCTGGGCCTGGTGCTGTGGTATAGCAGGTTAAAACCCTGGCCTGCAGCGCTGCTATCCCATATGGCATCGGTTCAAGTCCCAGCTGCTCTCCTTCCGATCCAGCTCCCTGCTAATGCACCTGGGAAAGCAGTGGAAGACAGCCCATGTCCTTGGGCCCCTGTACGCACGTGGGAGACCCAGAAGAAGCTCAAGCTCCTGGCTTCGCATCAGCTCAGCTCCGGCAGTTGTGGTTATTTGGGGAGTGAACCAGCAGATGGAAGACCTTTCTTTCTCTCTGTATCTACCTCCTTATGTGTCTTTCAAATAAATTAATTAAATCTTTTTTTTTTTTTAAAGAGCAGGCATTCTTCATGTCCTCATTCAGAGAGTTGGCTTCCTGTGTTTTAAGCTAATGGATAAGAAAGGGGGTAAAAGCCAGTGGTACAGACAGGCACACATAAATGGAATGATGATGACACTGTGGTCTGGAGGTGAAGGCGGAATGTACCCAGCACCACAGCTGAGTGTCACCTCAACAACTTAACAGTCCCTAAGGGGAGTCAGCAATGCCCATAAGTACGAAAAGGTACATGAGTCTCCAGTGTTCTGCTTAAAAACAAAGAGCATTTTTAGGCTGCAAGGGGTGCATAGGCGTGCGATGCCCTGCTGCAGGGCCAAGCCAGCGCACGCCCCTTCCTCAGCAGCTAACCGCCAAGGTGCCCAATATCCGCCAGCCCTCAGCACTGGGGTCACCTCTTCTTCTTTTTTTTTAAAGTTTTATTTATTTATTTGAAAGTCAGAGTTACACAGAGAGAGGAGACAGAGAAAGGAGAGAGAGAGAAAGGAGAGAAGGAGAGAGAGAAGGGGGGAGAGAGAGAGAGAGAGAGAGATATCTTCCATCCGCTGGTTCACTCCCCAATTGGCTGCAACAGCCAGAGCTGTGTGGATCCAAAGCCAGGAGCTTCTTCTGGGTCTCCCATGGGGGTGCAGGAGCCCAAGCACTTGGCCATCTTCCACTGCTTTCCCAGGCCACAGCAGAGAGCTGGATTGGAAGTGGAGCAGCTGGGACTCGAACCGGCACTCATGGGATGCTGGCACTGTAGGCGGCAGCTTTACCCACTAAGCCACAGTGCTGGCCTCTGGAGTCACATTGTAAGGGCCGAATACTGACAACATGAGGCTGATGTACTGAGCTAGAATGCCAGCTGGCTGGTGAATGTGGAACCAGAAACGGAGAATTAGATAAATGGAACACGTCCTAGCTAAAGCACATCTCTGAATTTCTTGGACAGTAAGAATTCCAAGGAGGTATTTCAGAGTTCTGCTAATTTTATAGGCCTGGAATCTACCGAGATTTCTTTTTGGTGGGAAAGAAGTTCCATGGACTAAAAAGTGAAGCTCAGTACTATCAAGTTTACATAAGAGACAGAATGTGCCCAAGAGCAGTGCTAGGGCACAGACGGACACCGCTGATCCTCCTGTGTGACTTCCCTGTGTCTCCACACGTGACCACCTCCCCTGCATGCTGGCGTCCCTTCTGAGGGGACGAGCTAGCACCAGTTCTGCCTTTCACAGGGGCGAGGAACATCCACAACCATGTGGGGCCCACGACGTCATGCAGCCTGGCCCTGCAAGGCAACCGTAGACGGTGAACACACAGCAGACTAATTTTAAGGGTGGCCCATGAATGACACAATGACTATCCAATGGTCCCTGGCAGAGAAGAAGTTCCCAGACCCATGACATTTTTATTGTGATTTGAAAAGGGCTGGTTTCATTTGCTCTTCTGAGATTGCAATCTTACTTATTTGGAGGTCAGAGTTACAGAGAAAGAGAGGGAGAGGCAGACAGAGAGAGAGAGAGAGAGAGAGAGAGAGAGAGAGAGAAATATTTTCCATCCACTGCTTCACTCTCCTCTGGGCCGGGCTGAAGCCCAAAGCCAGGAGATTCATTCCGGTCTCCCACATGGGGGCAGGGGCCTACGTACCTGGACCAACTTCCACTTTTCCCAGGCCATTAGCAGGGAGCTGGATCAGAAGCGGAGCGGCTGGGACATGATCCAGTGCGCATAAGGGATGCTGGCACTGCAGGCAGCGGTTTTACTGCTACACCACAATGCAGGTCCCTGAAGTAATTTTTTTTTTTTTTTTTTGACAGGCAGAGTGGATAGTGAGAGAGAGAGACAGAGAGAAAGGTCTTCCTTTTTGCCATTGGTTCACCCTCCAATGGCCGCTGCGGCTGGCGCATCTCGCTGATCCAAAGCCAGGAGCCAGGTGCTTCTCCTGGTCTCCCATGCGGGTGCAGGGCCCAAGGACTTGGGCCATCCTCCACTGCACTCCCGGGCCATAGCAGAGAGCTGGCCTGGAAGAGGGGCAACCGGGATAGAATCCGGCGCCCCAACCGGGACTAGAACCCGGTGTGCCGGCGCCGCAAGGCGGAGGATTAGCCTGTTAAGCCATAGCGCCAGCCGTGAAGTACATATTTTAATGTATTCCTAAATCCTGACAACAGCAGATAAAATATTTTGTAAATGCTTCCTTCTAGAATACCTGAACTGGACTCAGGGTGTTTTCTGAAAACTAAAACCTGAAAGCCTGGCCTATTCTTAAGACGGAGCTGCTTGACTGGGGTAAGTAATTCTGCCCCAAGTTCACGTCTGCCCGGCAGCTCACAATGTGGTCCTCTTTGGAATCGGGGTCTATGCCGATGATCTGTTAAGGTGAGGTCACACTAAGCCCAACGACTGGCATCCTTGTCGGAGACCACATGCGAAGAGACGGGAACTGAAGTTAGGCCGCCACAAGCCAAGGAACACTGACGACTGCTGGCAACCTCAGAGGATGCCCCACACCAAGCATGGTCCTGCTGACACTTTGTTTCAGACTTCTACCCTCCAGACGTGAGAAAAAACTTCAGTTGTTTTTAAGCCTCCCAGTTTGTGGCAATTTTGTAATGGCAATTATAGGTAATAAATACAATGGCTATGCAAAGCACAAGTGTTTCTTTTTATAAAATTACTTGTGCACCAATGTTTTGAAGAACATGAATGCAAATGATTTGTTATTACCAGGAGGACACAAGAAGAGAACTTTCCAGTTTCAAGTCTTGGGATGTTCCCACTATATCCTACTCTCCCACTCATCTGGACCCTTATCCAATATTTACCAAATGCTTACCATGTGCCAAACAGTGGGCAATGAACAAAGTAACCACCATCGTCTCCTCAGGGTGGTTAAGTGTAGTCTCACCCCACAGGTTGTAGAAGTCTTTCCCCGTCAAAGCACTCAGCCTGCACCAGTGTTATAAATGGCTGTACAGCGTTCCACTGAGTGCTTGCAGCAAACGATAAGCAATGATCTACTGATGAACATGTATATTATCTCCAATTTCTCCACATTATAAACCCTGAGGTGAACATCACTGTACACACACCTATGTCCCTGTCTGCACATTCCCGTTGATGAAATCTCAGCAGAGATTTCCAGGCCACATTTTGTGACAAGGTTCCATCCAGTGACACTCCCAGCCGGAGTGAGGACACAGTACCGGCAGTTGCATCTAAGTCAACTTTCCAGATGACCCGCGCTGCTTTGTCGGCGGGCTACAATACGGTCACCAGGTCTAGAGCCTGGCTGCCTGAACATGAATCCTTGAGCCTCGGTTTCCCTCGGCTGGGAAGGACAGTAGCAGTATCAACCAAACGGGAGCACTAATCCGCTTAGCTCTTCAAAGTGCTCACACAATGCCTGCCACACAGCTGCAGCGCTGTGAGCATGGCCTTTGTCCCTACTCTATTTGTTTCCTGAACGTACATTTCCTGCCTGTCCCGTTTTGGGTTGTAATTCCTAGGAGCTGTTCGCACACTCCAGATCTCTGTCCTCTCTCTGTCACACACATGCACTTTCCTTGGTGCCACTGACCTTTCCATTCATTGGACTTTTCTTCTTTTCTCCCATTGTTGTTATTTCCCTAAGGGAGTGTTTTTTTTTTTCCTTTTAAGATTTTGTTTATTTACTTAAAAGGCAGAAAGAGAGAGAGACAGAGACAATCTTCCATCTGCTGGTTCATTCCCCAAATGGCTGCAATGGCCAGGCTGGAGCCAGGAGCCAGGAACTTCTTCTGGGTCTTCCATGTGGGTGCAGGGGTCCAAGCACTTGGGCCATCTTCCACTGCTTTCCCAGGCATATCAGCAGGGAGCTGGACTGAAGTGAGGCAGTCGGGACCTGAACCAGCAGTGCCCATATGGGATGCCGGTTCTGCAGGCGGAGGTTTACCCTTCTACACCATGGCGCTGGCCCTTTTGATTTTATTTTTTAAGAGGTGAAACTTCCAGAAGACGTAAGTAATTCCTCAGAAGATTCTGATTTAATTTTCAGGGTGGGCATTGCTAACAGCTGTGGAAATTTATCACAATCTTTTTTCTTAAAGCACTTTAAAAAATATTTAAGAGGGGCCAGCACTGTGGTGCAGCGGGTTAAACTTGGCCTGAAGCGCCAGCATCCCATATGGGCACCAGTTCTAGTCCCAGGGGCTCCTCTTCCAAACCAGCTCTCTGCTTGGCCTGGGATAGCAGTAGTGCGCTCATGTGGGAGACCTGGAAGAAGTTCCTGGCTCCTGGCTTCGGATCGGTGCAGCTCCGGCCACTGCAGCCATCAGGGGAGTGAACCAGCGGATGGAAGACCTCTGTTTCTACCTCTCTCTGTAACTTTTTCAAGTAAATAAAATAAATCTTTTAAAAAAAATATTTACAAAGCAGAAAAACAGAGTGTCTCTCTGTCTTGGTCTCTCTTTCTCTCTCTCTCTCTCTCTCTCTCTCTCACACACACACACACACACACACACACACACTATCTGCCAGTTTACTCCCCAAATGCCCGCAATGGCCCCAGGTTAGTACTCAACCAGGAGCTGAGAACTCAATCTAGGTCTTCCACGTGGGTGGCAGGAACTCAGTGACTTGAGCCATTGCCACGGCCTCCCTGGGTACACACCAGCAGGAAGCTGAGGAGCAGGAGCTGGTGTGGGATTCTGAATTCAGATATTCCGACACAGGATGTAGACATCTTACCCGCTAGGCCAAGTGTCCATCCCTTAGAGCAGTTATAAAGAGAAAAAAGAACACGTCTCCCCGATTAGAGCTTTGAAACACGGCAAAAGACATTTCTAGACCTACAGCTCTGTCAGAACAAGCAACTATAGGCTCCCTCTTGCAGAATTTCAACCTTAAATTTCTGTCAATCTCTGTACAGGCAAATATGTATCTGTGTTAAATGAAATCATGTGTCTACACTTCATATATTATGAAAGGATTTTGGTTTACTGATATCCTAAAAGGATACAAAGCATCACAATATGAAGACAGGCTTTAAAAGGGGCTACTCGATTCTTTAAAAAATTGTTACTTATATTAAAGGCAGAGAGAGAGAGAGAGAGAGAGAGAGAGAGATGGAGAGGGAGAGAGGGAGAGAGGGAGAGAGGGAGAGAGGGAGAGGGAGAGAGGGAGAGAGGGAGAGAGGGAGAGAGGGAGAGAGAGAGAGAGGGAGAGGGAGAGAGGGAGAGAGGGAGAGAGGGAGAGAGGGAGAGAGGGAGAGAGGGAGAGATGGAGAGGGAGAGAGGGAGGGGGGAGAGAGGGAGAGAGGGAGGGGGAAAGGCAGAGAGAGAGGGAGAGAGAGAGGGAGAGAGAGGGTGAGAGAGAAGGAGAGGGAGGGAGAGGGAGGGAGAGGAAGAGGGAGAGGGAGAGGGAGAGGGAGAGGGAGAGGGAGAGAGGGAGAGAGGGAGAGATGGAGAGGGAGAGAGGGAGGGAGAGGGAGGGAGAGGGAGGGAGAGGAAGAGGGAGAGGAAGAGGGAGAGGGAGAGGGAGAGAGGGAGAGAGGGAGAGATGGAGAGGGGAGAGAGGGAGAGAGGGAGAGAGGGGGAGAGGGAGGGAGAGGGAGGGAGAGGAAGAGGGAGAGGAAGAGGGAGAGGGAGAGAGGGAGAGGGAAAGGCAGAGAGAGAGAGAGGGAGAGAGAGAGGGAGAGGGGAGGGAGAGGGAGAGAGAGGTCTGCGGGATCATATGGGATGCTGGTGTCACAGGTGGTTGCTTTACCTGCTATGCCACAACACCAGCCCCAGAGTACTCAATTTTTACTCGTATTAGCGAATGTCAAATTAGAATACTTTTAATGCAGAAAGCTGCTCTATTTTCTTCTCAAGGGGATTTATTTATTTATTGTAAAGATTGATTTATTTTTACATAAAAAGAGTAAACACAGAAAGAGATCGTCCACTTGTTGGTTCACTTCTCAGATGACTGCCAACGGCCGGGGCTGGGCCAGGCCAAAGCCAGGAGCTTCATCCGGGTCTCACAAGTGTGGCACAGGCCCAGGCACGTAGGCCATCTTCCACTGCTTTCCCAGTGGGAGCTGAATCAGAAGTGGAGCAGCGGGGTCTTGAACCAGTGCTCCCTGGGATGTCAGTGTAGAAAGTGGTGGCTTAACCCAATGTACCACAATGCCAGCCCCAAGGGGATTTATTTTTAAAAGCGAGTTTTATTGTGTTTACCTAGGTATGCATTATCATTTTAGCTCTTTTCAGTTCTTTGTTCTAATTACAACCCAAATTTAGCAACCCCTGTGGATTTTCTTGCACACTCTTGGGTAATATGACTTAAATAAAATCTGTAACAACATAACACGGCACCATGCAGAATATTACCAATTCAATACAATACCATTGCTATCTTTTTATGATTCAACTGCTTCTTTTTAGTCCATATATACAACTTGAATTGATTTTAACTTTCCTAAAACAGAATTAACCGTTTTAGTGAAAATCAGACATTAACTTCTATCTACTAAATGTTAATTTTGCAATGCTACTGTATTTAAAGATTTAAGAGCATTCATTTACCTTTATTTGGCTTACTCCGTCCTTCATAACCCATATGCTTTTTGTTTACTCTTGCATTATTTTGTACATACTACACACATTCTAAACGGTATCATTATCTCCTGGCAAACATGAGGCCAGTTTTACATACTTGCACTAAAAACAAAATATAAACAGTAAGACTGCCTTCACTTACGAAAACTTCCCTAAGCAGAAATTAACCCATTTTAAACACTCAGTGACTAGCTAACCATCATCTCATTACACCTGACTGGACATATCAGAGATCTAGCTGGTTCTGTGGGAAATGCAGCTAGGAAAAAAACAAGAACCAGGACCTCCAAGGACAGCTTTGAACCTGCCCCAGAACTCCCTTGCTTTAGCCCTCTCCTGCCAAGGGCCATACAGAAGTCTCAACTCAAAAACCAGCCTGCAGATGCCCTACAGGGCCAGACCAGATGATTCTGCAGGTCTTTTACCGCCTGCAGGCTCGACTTCCCCACCCATGCTTTCCACAGAGATCAAGGAAATAAAACAATGCCTAAGAATTCCAGCCTCTTGGCGCACTAAGAACTTTCTGGGTGCATTTCTCATCAGACCCTCCAGGGCTGCCTGCCCTCCGTCCTGTCCACGCTGTGCTCCAAACACTCTCTTGCTAAGGAAAATGGCTGCCCTTTCCTATCCGTCCCCTGCTCATCTCCACTTCCGGCTTAAGACCAAGCTCAGATGTCATTTCTCCCAGAAGCCTTCCTCCACTCACCAAGCAGTAGGATTTTATTTCCTTAAAGTGATTTCTTCTGCAAATAGCCGCGGCCTGAACAGTTTCATCTGATGATACCACAGATCAATATTGTGCTTTACAATTACACAGCCACTGCATGATCATGTTAAACATCACGTAGATGAAATATCAGAGATCTCACATTTAATAAGTAAAACCAGATAATTAATTGTGTCTGCTTAAACTAATGACATACGGATATACAGTTTCTGAGACTTTAGTTCTTTTGGCAACATACGAGAAAATATTCCGAAATGTTTTCTAAGGGAAGACAGAATTTATAATTCAATAGTTGTCCTCCTTGTCTGAATAGTTGGTCACTCTGAAAAGTTTAGGACATAAATATCAAAAGGTTTGTGTTGCTCAGGAGTATTCCAGAGATCTGCCTTCTAGGTGTAAGTGTTCAGGTTTATAGATCTTAGGCCGAAAATATGACACAAAACTTTCATTTAGAAAAAGCAGGTAGGGGCTGGCGCAATGGCATAGCGGGTAAAGCCAACGCCTACAGTGCCAGCATTCCACAGGGGCACTGGTTCGAGTCCTGGCTGTTCCACTTCCGATCCAGCTCTCTGCTGTGGCCTAGGAAAGTGGTGGAAGATGGTCCAAGTCCTTTGCGCCTCTGCATCCACGTGGGAGACTGGAAGAAACTCCTGGCTCCTGGCTTTGGATCGGCACAGCTCCAGCTGTTGCAGCCAACTGGGTAGTTGAACCAGCGGGTGGAAGACCTCTCTCTGTAACTCTGACTTTCAAATCAATAAATAAATCTTTAAAAAAAAAGAAAAAAAGGAAAAGAAAAAGCAGGTAGCCTATTCCTGACTGGAACAAAGAGAGGCTAGCCCATCTCCAGTGATTTCCAACTGTCTCTGCCAAGAACATACTAAGTGTTAGCGACAGGATTGCTTTATGTGATGTGAATTTTTACAAAAGGCACAACAGTCTGTATCCTGTATGTAATATTACCTACTCAGGTCAAATAAAAGCTAAGGCAATGAAATATCAGGCTATCTGGAGTCTAGCTCCCACTCCTGACTACTCTGTAGTATGACCTTGGGTAAGCTGTTTAGGTCTCAGGTTCATTATTTTTCGCACACTGAGGGACAGGATGAGGGTCTCCCTAAGTCCACATCCCTAGGGTACATTGCAGCTCAAAAAATGGAAAAGCAGCAGCACATCTTAGAATCAGTTTTACTAATAGAACAAATTAAACTATCATCATGAACTGATAAATAATATTCTGAAACCAGACCTACAACGCTTAAAAATTGAATTTTCAGGTCACTAGATCTAGCATTTTAAGTTTAGCTATCAATTTCTCTTCACTCTACTGATACACCTTTCCTTTTTAGATTTGAAAAAGTTGCCGTAAAATCTCTTGCTTCTTTGTAATTCATGACATAATTCATCCCTGTCTGGTGTTTCATCAATGTAACAGTTCTAATTGCCTTATTATCTGCTCTGGTGCAGTGGTAAAGCCTCCGAACATTTCATTTACCTTCCCAACAAGAAAAACCCCATACATCTCAGCCCTAAGAGTATTACCTCTACCTCTTGGATGAGCAGAGGCATGAAGACTTAAGCTCTCTGGAAAGCCAATATAATCTATCACTATTTAACTGTTTGTCAATGTTTATGCCTATCTCAACTCACATTTAATGGGGCTTTTTATTGTTATTTTCCACCATAAAACTTTGAAGACACCTAAATGTCACTAATTCCCTTCGAAGTTCAGCATGTATACTTGGAAGACACTGTGATACGCTGCACACGCTTGGGCTTTGGAGTTAGGAAAACAAACTGCCTGGGTACAGATCTCAGTTCTGATCTTCACTTATCCATACAGCCTTAAGCCCGTTACCCGCCCTCCCCCGCCAAGCCTCAGTTTCTCCATGTAGGATAGCAAGATGAACTACTACACAACATGGTAGTGAGTGGGGTTGGCGTTGTGGTGCAGTGGGGTAAGCCACTGTCTGCAGTGCTGGCATCTCTTATGGGTGCTGGTTCGAGTCCCAGTTGCTCCACTTCCAATCAAGCTCTCTGCACTGTCTTGGGAAGGCAGTAGTAGATGGCCCAAGTCCTTGGGCCCCTGCACCCATGTAGGAGACCAAAGCTCCTGGCTGCTGGCTTTGGTCTGGCATAGCTCCAGCCATTACGGCCATTTGGGGAGTGAAACAGCAGATGGAAAAATCTCTCTGTGTCCCTCCCTCTGTAACTCTATCAAATAAAATCAATATATCTTAAAAAAGTCCATGGTGGCGAGTACAGTTCTTGGTCCAATGCTGCATGCACAACTGGTATGAGGGGATTTTTAACCACATCCTCCCCAGCTGCCAGCTACCTCACCAATGTTTCCAAACCTGCTGGTTATAATCCATTATCAAGGCTGTAATTCACAACTCCTGAAACTAACACATGAGACTGTGGTGCACACTGTCCTAACCAGAGAACAGAATGAAATTCAAAGTAGAGTCAACACAAGCACACGTCAGTGAACTCTGTTTCAAGTTTATGGTGTAGGTGTACATATTAGCAGACTGTGTCATGATGCAAAATGAAATCTATTTTTCACTCAGTATGAAAGACACAGCTCAAAAAAGGCAGCCAGTCATCTGTGGCCACATCACTCTTCCTCCTTGCCCACACCCACCAGGGACAACACTGAAAGGACACTGCGTCTTAAGCCCTCAGAATGCCAGTGCTAAGAGGTACACCAGCAGCCAGGAGCTTCTTCTGGTCTCCCACAGGGATGCAGGGGCCCCAAGGACTAGGGCCATCTACTACTGCCTTCCCAGGGCACTGCAGACAGCTTGACTGGAAGTGGAGCAACCTGGACTCGAACCAGCACCCATAAGAGATGCCAGCACTGCAGGTGGCGGCTTTACCTGTGTGGACCCCTGCTCCTCCTCTGATCCAGCTCTCTGCTATGGCCTGGAAGGCAGCAGAAGATGGCCCAAGTGCTTAGGCCCCTGTGCCCTGGGAAGAAGCTCCTAGCTCCTGGTTTCAGCCTGTCCCAGCCCTGGGTGTTGAGGCTATTTGGGAAGTGAGCCAGTGGATGGAAAACTACTCTCTCTCTTCCCTCTCTCTTAACTCTGCCTTTCAAATAAATAAATCTTAAAAAAAAAAAAAAAAAAAAAAAAGAATAGCATAGCATGAAATTAAGCTGAAGGGAGTAGGGGCCAGATTTAATTTTGTGCAGTCATACTAAAGTACATGGATCTTTCCTAATATAACTGACAGCCAAATCAGATGAGTGACATAATCACATTTACCCTCTAAAAAACACCACTGCAGGGGCCAACAGTGGCAAAGTGGATTAAGCGGCCGCTTTCGCCAGCATTTCACAGGAACACTGGCACTAGTCCCAGCTACTCTGCTTCCATACCAGCTCCCTGCTAATGCACCTGGGAAGGCAGAAGACGACCGGAATCCCTGGGCCCCTGCCACCATGTGGGACACCTGGATGGAGCTCCAGGCTGGCCAGCCTTGGCCATTGTGGCCATTTGGGGAGTGACGGTGGATGGAAGATCTCCTTCTCTGTCTTTTCCACTCTCTCTCTGCCACTACGCCATTCAAATAAATAAAATAAATCTAATTATAATAATAAAAAATAAAAAGATGACCATAGCTACAATATGGAAAATGTCACAGAGGGGGACAAGACTAGGGCCAGGCAGACAAGGGGTGTATGGGACTAACCCAGGAGACAAGGGACCTACCTATGGGAAATGACAGACATACTAAGTACGAAAAATATTTTATCCGTGGTGAATGACACGTGTCGGAAGACAAGGGAGAAGAAGACACCGAGGAAGCTGGGCAGCTGGTGGGGTGGTGGGGCCAGTTCCCGAGATCAGGAGTCAGAAGACTGTGGAGAAAGAAAACAGAAAACCAGCACTTTGGATCACGTGACGTTAGAAGTTCTTGCATGACGTTAAAGTGGGCAGCTGTCCTGGAGCTCAGGAGAGAGGTCTGACCTGTAGACAAAGACCTGGGAGTCCGCAGCACAGCAGGGCTGGCTGAGGCCACCAGAGTGGGTGTGTCTGTTCACTGAGTGCTGATGGAGTAAAAGGGGGAAGGGCCCCAAACAGAACCACAGACAACACCGGTGTGAGGGAAGCTCCCGCAGAGCAAGGACTACATCTGCGGGGTCGGCGCTGTGGCGCAGCAGGTTAACATCCTGGCCTGGAGCGCCGGCATCCCATGTGGGCGCCAGTTCGAGACCCAGCTGCTCCACTTCCCATCCGGTTCTCTGCTATGGCCTGGGAAAGCAGTGGAAGATGGCCCAAGTCATTAGGCCCCTGCACCTCTGTGGGAGACCTGGAAGAAGCTCCTGGCTCCTGGCTTTGGATCAGCGTAGCTCCTGCCGTTGTGGCCAATTGGGGAGTGAACCATCAGATAGAAGACCTCTCTCTCTCTCTCTTTTTCTCTCGCTCTGCTTCTCCTAACTCTGACTTGCAAATAAATCTTAAAAAAAAAAAAAAAAAAAACCTACATCTGTCTTATACACCATTATATCTTTGTCACTCCCACAGTACCTGTTATATACTGTGGCTTAATAAACTGTTTATTTTTATGTATTTTTATTTTTGACAGGCAGAGTGGATAGTGAGAGAGAGAGAAACAGAGAGAAAGGTCTTCCTTTTTGCCGTTGGTTCACCCTCCAATGGCCGCTGCGGCTGGCGCATCGCGCTGATCTGAAGCCAGGAGCCAGGTGCTTCTCCTGGTCTCCCATGCGGGTGCAGGTCTTGGGCCATCCTCCACTGCCTTCCCGGGCCATAGCAGAGAGCTGGCCTGGAAGAGGGGCAACCGGGACAGAATCCGGCACCCCAACCGGGACTAGAACCCAGTGTGCCGGCGCCGCAAGGTAGAGGATTAGCCTGTTGAGCCACGGCGCCGGGCCTTAATAAACTGTTGTTCAGGGGACCAGCGCTGTAGCATAGTGGGTAAAACACCATATGGGTGCCAGTTCGATTCCCGGCTGCTCCACTTCCGATCCAGCTCTCTGCTATGGCCTAGGAAGGCATGGAAGATGACTCACGTCCTTGGGCCCCTGTGCCCATGTGGGAGACCCAGAAGAAGCTCTTGGCTCCTGGCTCTGGATTGGCCCAGCTCTGGCTGTTGTAGCCATTTGAGGAGTGAACCAGCAAAGAGAAGATGCCCCCCCACCCCGCTTTCTCTCTCTCTCTCTCTCTCTCTGCCTCTGTCTCTCAAATAAATAAATGTTTAAAAAAATAAACAAATTGTTGTTAATAAATAACAAAGAAGCAGCCAAAGCAAGCCCGAGGAGGGCAAAGAGAAACCACAGCACTGAGGTGGCCCTGCAGCCAAAGGAAGAAAAGAGGGCAGGAGCTTCTGAAGAAGAGGGAAGACGATTCCATCGCCTGCTGCTAACACGTCAAGGCCAAGACTTAACAGGTGGGTGGCCAGGCAGAGACGGAGAGGCGGACACGCAGAGTGTGTGAAGACACAATTCTTCTAACAAGTCTGCTCCTGGGGAGAGACGGAATCAAAACTTGGTCCTGTTTCTTTAAGGTAAAAGTGACTTCAGCATGCTGAAAAGAAGCAGGTAAGGAGCTTCCGCACAGGGCAGGGCATGGGGTCCCCGTCACCCCGCGGGGGCTTTCCAGGAGGAATTCAGACCTCTAGGGGGCGGGCGAGGACGGAAGCGGGCAGTGTGGGTACAGCCACAGGTCTGATGGCAGATGGGCACCCGCGACCAGCAGGGAGACAATGAACACAGGGAAGTCACCAACAACGGGCCTAGCAATCAAGGACGAGCACATATTACTCAAGCACAAGGCCAGGGAGCATTCTAGTCGGAGGGACCGCGGAGAGACCTGTGGGAGACTGGCCACTCAGATGCTGGCGTGTCCACCAGCCCAGCAGTGAGGAGCAGGAAAATATCACCACCCTCAGGGTGCTGAACGTCAGGGACTTTGTTTTGTTTCGTCTTTTTCTTTTAAGGTTTATTTATTAACTTGGGGACCAGCACTGTGTCGCAGTAGGTTAAGCCTCCACCTGTGGCGCCGGCATCCCATATGAGCACCGGTGCAAAGACCTGGCTGCTCCACTTCCAGTCCAGCTCACTGTTAATGCACCTAGGAAAGCCGCGGAATATGGTCCAAGTCCTTGGGCCCCTGCACCCACATGGGAAACCCAGGGGAAGCTCCTGGCTCCTGGCTTCAGACTGGCCCAGCTCTGGCCATTGTGGCAATTTGGGGAGTGAACCAGCAGATGAAAGATTTCTCTCTCTCTGTAACTCTTTCAAATAACTAAATCTTAAAAAAATATATTTTATTAATTTGAAAGGCAGAGTTACACAGAGAGAGGGAGAGTCAGAGAGAGAGAGGTCTTCCATCCACTGGTTCACTCCCCAAATGGCTTGCAACAGCCAGGGCTGGACCACGCTGAAGCCAGGAAGCAGGAGCTTCTTCCCTGTCTTCGCATATCATTGCAGGGGCCCAAGCACTTGGGCCATCCTCTGTTGCTTCCCCAGGCACATTAGCAGGAAGCTGCATCAAAGTAGAGCAGCTGGGACTTGAGCTGGAGCCTGTATGGGATGCCGGTTCTGCAGGTGGTAGCTTAACCTACTATGCCACATCGCTGGCCCCCTCAGGGACTATTTTCTACCCAAGAAGTCATTCTAGAAACCCGTCAAGTACTCTTGCTAACAGCCGAGTATCCATATAGCTGAACTACTGTGAGCACTGACTCAGCAGCCAATCACTGAGTTATAAATGAAATGCTTCCGGAGTAACTAAGTTCAAGGCGTGGTCCTAGATTCCGGGACTGCAAAGGGGGTCAGCCGTGCTTCATCACTGTCACAGAGCTGGTCCTTTAATAGCCAGAAAAGACACAACGCTCCCTGAAGCCCACAGCCTAGAGCGAGCCCCATGCCCTCCTCTCTCGGCACCTGCCTCTACTGCCTCTCACACATCCTTCCCTTCCTTCCGCCTACCTTTACTGACCACAGAAGACGACTTAAACATATATTCTACTGGCTGGTGTCTACATGTCCAAAATACAACCAGATCAAGTAGATTCAACATTTGTATTCTAAATAATGTTCTCAGTAACATTTCCCCCTATATCCAAGAGACTACGTGACATCTGGGATTTAACATTTGAAGACCCCTCAGTAAGTAAAGTGACCAGACTATAATTCTGATTTTGCTGAAACACCAATCAGAAGGCCATGTGCTGTGAAGGTGGTAGGCAAGAGGAAGTCATCAATGCGGTGAGTCTTAACCGCCCAGCAGCCCATCCCCTGCGGCTTTCCCGTTCTTGGGCTTGTCTGTGTGTGACACTGCTCTAGTAACAGATTAAAACACAAACAAACAAATGAAAAACCACTTTGTTTCTCAGAGGAAGGAGACCTAGAACAGCCAATTGCCAGTGGTCATAATAATGTAAGCAAACAGATGTAAGAAAAACACTGTGTTTGTAAATTTGGGGATTTGGAAGCTCTCAGAACACAATCCCCAACAAAATATAAATTCTCTATTGCATTTTCCCCAATCCCATGCCATCCTCCATCAATATGCCAAGCAACAGCTACAAAATTCTTAACTGAAATCTAGAACCAGAGATTCCTAAAGACCTGACAGCCAACTACAGATCAAGGTGCTTTATCACACCACCAGACGTGGAAATGCGAACGACCAACTTAATGCCTTGCTAGAGGACAGCATATAATGGCTGGTGTGGGGGGGTGACTGAAGGACCAAACTCCAGATTGCTACTTTCTATTTTTGTTTCAATTTTTTTTATAATTTGTATGTGTTTTATATTTTCATTTATTTATTTATTTTCATTTTATTTCAAAGACAGAAAGGCACACACACATGAGTAATCTGTCACCTGTTGGGTCGATCTGAGTCTCCCACATGGGTGTCAGGAACCAGTGCTCGAGCCGTCACCTGCCACTGCCCACAGGGAACTGGACACAAGCAGCTGCAGCTCGAACCCAGCACTGATACAGGGTGTGGTCATCCCAAGCAGGATCTTAGCTGCACTAGGTCTGACCCTGAAACATATTATCTGTATACTCTTTTGGAAGTCACTTAATCTGTGTTTGCCAGGTCCTTGGAGGAGCAAACAGTAAGATGGGATTAAACCTCCAAGGGTTTTTATCAGGGTAGATACCTCTCAGAGTAGAAATTAAGGGGCCAGTGTTGTGGCTCAGGAGCTTAAGAAGCAACCTGTGGCCGGCATTGCGGCTCACTAGGCTAATCCTCCGCCTTGTGGCACCAGCACACTGGGTTCTAGTCCCGGTTGCCCCTCTTCCAGGCCAGCTCTCTGCTGTGGCCAGGGAGTGCAGTGGAGGATGGCCCAAGTGCTTGGGCTCTGCACCCCATGGGAGACCAGGAGAAGCACCTGGCTCCTGGCTTCAGATCAGTGCGGTGCGCCGGCCGCAGCGGCCATTGGCGGGTGAACCAATGGAAAAGGAAGACCTTTCTCTCTGTCTCTCTCTCGCTGTCCACTCTGCCTGTCCAAAAAAAAAAAAAGCAACCGGTGAGGCCGGCATCCCCAGGAATTCCAGTTCAAGCCCCAGCTGCTCCACTTCTGATTCAGCTCCCTGCTATTGAGCTTGGGAAGGCAGGGGATGACAGCCAGAGTGTTTAGGCCCCAGCCACCCATGACAGAGACCCAGGTGGAATTCTGTTCTCCTGGCTTCAGCCTGGAGCAGCCCTGGCCATTTGGGTGGTGAACTTGCAGATGTAAGATCTCTCTGTCTCCCTCTCCAACTCCGCCTTTCAAATAAGTAATTCTTAAAAACAAACAAGCAAACAAATAAAAAGGGAAGTTTGGGAGGGAGCTGGTCACAGCTGGGGGAGTCACCAGACAACAAGGCGATTCCAGCCTGAGTGAAGGGCAGAGTGAGGAAAGCCTGGAAGCAGCAGCCCAGACCGCAGGCAGCGAAAGGTTCAGTGCGGCCCCTGGGGCGGTGTCAGGCCAGCAAGCTGGGAGGGCCCCAGTGCTGTGCTCTGAGGAGAAGGCCTGCCAATACACCTGCTCTTGGGACACACAGAGCAATGGCCCGCAGAGCCCAGCAGCTGGGGCCTCCAAACTCCACCCTCGTGCCTACCACAGCCTCTTCTGAGAACTCTCACTTCTATGAATGTTTGTCCCTCCCACTTCACAAGGTTGGGCCAGGTGTGGTGGCAGCAACTCTGGATATGAGAAGAACAGAGCTGGTCTCTGTTCTCAATGAGCCTTTGCTCCAGGACAAAATACAAAGCAGAGGCAACACACTCCAGCCTGCAGACGGTCACTCACTTCTGAGGTCACGTCTGATGGCTCCCTACTATGGACAGGGAACAATCCACACCCAGGAGGCCCTCGCTCTCAGTCCCTCCCTGGCCTCCATGCCAGCGTCCACATCCTCGTGCCTTCCCAATGCACTCTGCGGATTCACACCTCCACGCGTTCACGCACACCGTCTGTCTCACATGTGTCTCTAGTTGGCCTCAAAATCCCTGTCGAGCCTCCCTAGCCCTGGCACAGCATTTCTCTCTAGCATAATTCTGACAGCTCTGAGACAAGCTTCCTTATCACAAGTGCGGGTGGTGGGGACAGCACTGCAGTGGGTGAGCAGCCACCAGAGATACTGCTAAATGCCCCACGCAAAGGGCAGCCTCCCCTGCCCCTGTGAAGAATTAGCCCGAAATAGGCCGGCGCCGCGGCTCACTAGGCTAATCCTCCGCCTTCCGGCGCCGGCACACCAGGTTCTAGTCCCGGTCGGGGCACCGATCCTGTCCCGGTTGCCCCTCTTCCAGGCCAGCTCTCTGCTGTGGCCAGGGAGTGCAGTGGAGGATGGCCCAAGTCCTTGGGCCCTGCACCCCATGGGAGACCAGGAGAAGCACCTGGCTCCTGGCTTCGGATCAGCGCGGTGCGCTGGCCGCAGTGCGCCAGCCGCAGCGGCCATTGGAGGGTGAACCAACAGCAAAGAAAGACCTTTCTCTCTCTCTCTCTCACTGTGCACTCTGCCTGTCAAAATAAATAAATAAATAAATAAATAAATAAATAAAAGAAGCCCGAAACACCAAGTGCCAAGGCTGAAACCCTGCCTGCAGGCAGGCTGCCCTTCATCCTGTGGACGCACAAGGCAGTCTGTCCTCACACAGCTCTCATCTCCTTTCAGCACCACACGCGTCTAGAACCCAGGATGTTTTATTCATCTGTCTACATCCACCAGTCTCCAAGAGTCAGTTTCACCCCCTTGATAAGCCTGTCCGAGCACAAAGACATGGTCTGTGCACTGGTTCGCTCAGGCAGGTGCTCCTGTCCTGCCTCTGCCACAGCCATGCAGTCTCCTCTCCGTGCAGAGGAGTTCAACCCAGTCCCTCCACCTGTGAAACGGGAAGCCCTGCGAATACATCACATCCAGTGCTGCGAGGGTTAAGGACGAACACACGCAGACCTGCAACCAGCACACCCACACGGCTGCCCCCGTAGTCACCGGGTCAGGTACCGTGGCGGTCACGGGTGGTCACCGGGTCAGGTACCGCGGCGGTCGTGGGTGGTCACCGGGTCAGGTACCGCGGCGGTCGTGGGTGGTCACCGGGTCAGGAACCGCGGCGGTCATGGTGGTCACCGGGTCAGGTACCGCGGCGGTCGTGGGTGGTCACCGGGTCAGGTACCGCGGCGGTCGCGGGTGGTCACCGGGTCAGGTACCGCGGCGGTCGTGGGTGGTCACCGGGTCAGGTACCGCGGCGGTCATGGTGGTCACCGGGTCAGGTAGCGCGGCGGTCGTGGGTGGTCACCGGGTCAGGTACCGCGGCGGTCGTGGGTGGTCACCGGGTCAGGTACCGCGGCGGTCACGGGTGGTCAGCGGGTCAGGTACCACGGTGGTCACGGGTGGTCACCGGGTCAGGTACCGCGGTGGTCGTGGGTGGTCACCGGGTCAGGTAGCGTGGCGGTCATGGTGGTCACCGGGTCAGGTACCGCGGCGGTCACGGGTGGTCACCGGGTCAGGTACCGCGGCGGTCGCGGGTGGTCACCGGGTCAGGTACCGCGGCGGTCGCGGGTGGCCACCGGGTCAGGTACCGCGGCGGTCGCGGGTGGCCACCGGGTCAGGTACCGCGGCGGTCGCGGGTGGCCACCGGGTCAGGTACCGCGGCGGTCGCGGGTGGCCACCGGGTCAGGTACCGCGGCGGTCGCGGGTGGCCACCGGGTCAGGTACCGCGGCGGTCGCGGGTGGCCACCGGGTCAGGTACCGCGGCGGTCGCGGGTGGCCACCGGGTCAGGTACCGCGGCGGTCGCGGGTGGCCACCGGGTCAGGTACCGCGGCGGTCGCGGGTGGCCACCGGGTCAGGTACCGCGGCGGTCGCGGGTGGCCACCGGGTCAGGTACCGCGGCGGTCGCGGGTGGCCACCGGGTCAGGTACCGCGGCGGTCGCGGGTGGCCACCGGGTCAGGTACCGCGGCGGTCGCGGGTGGTCACCGGGTCAGGTACCGCGGCGGTCGCGGGTGGTCACCGGGTCAGGTACCGCGGCGGTCATGGGTGGTCACCGGGTCAGGTACCGCGGCCATCTGAGACTGCCGCAGCACTTTTGCTATCACTTGCTGTAGCTCCATAATGCTGTCTTTGCTGCTAAAATGAATTAATTCAGGTTACAAGCTTAGTTATCTAAGTGTAGTAATACCATATGGTAAGAGAAGTACCACTAATTTCTCAGTTTATTCATAAAATAAGGAAGACATCAGTCTGAATACTCATAACTGTAAACCTGAACTTGTGATACTAAGGAATGTTAGCCCAGGATACGTCATGCTCTATGTGTTAACCAGCCTCAGGGACGCTCTTCCAACTAAGGACTGGTGATGGTGTGCCGGGCCAGCAGAGTTCTGGTGAACAGTGGTCACTGTTTAGCACAGAGCTTCCACACAGAAGATGCTCAACGTGTAACTTAAAATAAATCAAGTGAAGGAAGTTTTGGGCTTGGGAACATTTTCAGAGCCCAGACAGGCAGCAGTGTCTGTAGTGCCATCTCATGCTGGTCCCCACCCAGGCGTCCACCTCTGCTCACTGGACAACAGTCTTCCCTCCTACGCGTCCCTCAGCTGAGAGCAGGAGGAACCCCCAGATGCCACGACCAGCTGCTGACGCCTTCAAGCTTCCTGGTGACCTCTGCCAGACAGCACAACCACACACTGAGAGGCGCAGTTTGCACCCACCTGGTTCCCAGCAGAGCTTTTCAGTCTTTAAAGACATCTCAAAACATCTTCAAGACTTCTTACATTGTTTCTGTTTTTCAGATTTACAAAATCCTAGCCAAGTGGAACATTAAATTGGAGAATTTTATACTAAAATAATATGAAAAAAGAGAAAGCATTGTTCTTTGTAGAAACCATCTATTCCAGAGTAAGCAAAGACTGATTGGTCCATTAAGACCTTGACTTTAATCAAGAGACTAATCCTAGGGGCCAGCACTCTCCACAGTACCAGTATTTTACATCAGAGCACTGGTTCCAGTCTCGGCTGCTCCACTTCCCTGCTGACTGCCTGGGGAGGCAGTGGAAGATGAGCCAGGGCTTGGGTGAACCCATGAGGGAGATCTGCATGGAGTTCCTGGCTCCTGGCTTTGCCCGGGCTCAGATCCGATAGCCGCAGCCATTTCAGGAGTGAGCCAGCAGATGGAAGCTCGCTCACTTGCTCTCGCTCTCTCTCTCTCTGACTCTGACTTTCAAATAATTAAATAAATCTAAAAAAAAAAACAACAACTCATCCCAGCAAAACTGCAAAGCCCTAGTATTACTTTCAAAAGTAATTAATTACTATCTTTTAGCAATATATTTAATTTCTACCTTAAACTTGCTTTTTACATGTTGCGGTAGTCACATTAGCACAAACTGTGTAAGGCAGACTGTTAAATACTTTGTATCATCCATGTCTTGTGTCACTACAAATGTAGCCTATGGACACAGAGTAGACACCCAGTATGCTTGCCCTACTTTACAGAATTACCAGGAAGTGGGCACTCAGCACAATGGAGACAACTTCCTTCTACACACCAGGGTGCCTGCGTTTGGCGCCTGGCTCTGCCCAGCTCCCTGCCTTCTACACACCAGGGTGCCTGTCTGGCTCCGTCCAGCTCCCTGCCTTCTACACACCAGGGCGCCTGTCTGGCTCCGTCCAGCTCCCTGCCTTCTACACACCAGGGTGCCTGCGTTTGGCGCCTGGCTCCGTCCAGCTCCCTGCCAACGCACACTCTGGGAGGCAGCAGTGATGACTGAAGGGTCAGGCTCCTGCCACTCTCCTAGAACACCGGGAGGGAGTTCCTGGCTCCCAGCTTCTGTCCCGGCCCAGCCTTGGCTGTTCTGGGAATCCAGGGAGTAAGCTTGCTCTGTCTCTCAAATATTTTTTTAAAAAAATTAATAACGAATAATCAAAGCCTCATATTTGTGGTAAAGTCTCAATTTACCCAATCATATACATCAGCACATGATTTAATCAAACATATTCTATTTTTACTTACACAACCAGCTACTGCAAGATAAAATTGTTTTAAAAATAAAGTTAAATACCAATTGGGTTTATATTTGAAATTACTATGAAATGAAACATCAAAAACTATTTCTTTAGAGAAGTGCACCTACACAAACATCTAAGTTACTCTAACTCATGGGGAATCAGCATCAAAGTGCACCCACAATACTGTTAAGGAAGCGCCACTTACAAAACCCTCTCTGTTCACATATACACACGCTCACAGGTTAAATCTTTAAGAACTCAATTCTTTGCTGGAAAATAACCAAGACTTACAATTTCAAAGATGATACTACTGAAAACAATTCTTTAAAGAATTCTGGCCTTGCTAATGCATTTTAAAAAAAAAATCAAGACCTAAGAACCACTACCTTCACTACATACAACATTCTCTTTGTGAAAAATACACCAATATGTATTATACCCATATAAATTCCACAAAAGTTTTAATAATAAAAAATGTAACAAATTTGTTACTTACTCTATTAAGATCTCTATCATTTTTTTTTTTCTTTTTTTGACAGGCAGAGTGGACAGTGAGAGAGAGAGACAGAGAGAAAGGTCTTCCTTTTGCCATTGGTTCACCCGCCAATGGCCGCCGTGGCCGGCACACCGCACTGATCCAAAGCCAGGAGCCAGGTGCTTCTCCTGGTCTCCCATGCATGTGCAGGGCCCAAGGACTTGGGCCATCCTCCACTGCACTCCCGGGCCATAGCAAAGAGCCAGCCTGGAAGAGGGGCAACCAGGACAGAATCCGGAACCCCGACCGGGACTAGAACCCGGTGTGCTGGCGCTGCACGTGGAGGATTAGCCTATTGAGTTGCGGCACCGGCTAAAGTCAGAGTTAGAGAAAGAAAGAGAGACAGAGAGATGGTCCTTCTGGCTTACTCCTCAGATGGCCACAACAGCCGGGCCCGGGCCAAACTAAATCCAGAAGCCAGGAGCTTCCCCCAGGTCTCCAGCACTTGGGCCATCCTCTGCAACTTTTCCCAGGCCATTAGCAGGGAGTTGGATCAGAAGTGGAGCAGCCAAGACTTGAACCCACGTCCACGTAGGATGCTGGTATCACAGGCAGCGGCTTTGTGCACTAGGCCACAATGCCAGCCCACTCTTTAAGATCTCTTGCAGACTACAGGAATCCAAACTTTGAGAGCAGTTACTCACAGCACGCCTCCAAAGTATTCTGGGAAACACGGGAGGCTCCAACAATCAGATCCAGTCAGGAGCTCCAACAGTTCACTAATTTATCAAAAGCTTAAGAAACCAACCTAAAAGTGTTAGTCTTTCTTTAAAAGACTAATGTCTATTAACAGCCCAGCACAGGGCACAGCAGGGGGTTAATATGCTGTTGTCGGAATCACTCTCATCAGTTTAAGCAGCTGTTAGTCCGCATTAGCAATGTGCAGGCAAGGCGCTGCTGCTCTTTTGCTCTCCGGCGTCTTACCCTACTGGGCCACACAGACACTTCGGCAATCAAGTTTGAAACAGGAAGTTCAGCCCTGTATTTTCATTTAGATTTTAGAGTTCTAGATTTGTAATTGAAAACTGTTCTCTTTTTAAAGATTTTTCCTTCTTTATCTGAAAGACAGAGTTACAGAGAAGAGACAGGGAAAGCAGAGAGGGAGAGAGATCTTCCATCTGCTGGTTCACGCCCCAAATGGCTGTAATGGCAGGGCTGGACCAAGCCAAAGCCAGGAGCCAGGAACTCCCTCAGGGTCTCCCAAGTGGATGGTGGGGTCCACGCACCCAGGCCATCTTCTGCCACTTTCTCAGGTGCATTAGCAGGGAGCTGGATCAGAAGTGGAGCCGTCGGGACCTGAACCCAGCGCCCATCTGCAATGCCGCATCCCACGTGGCGGCTTGAATTCCTATGCCAGTGCCAGCCATGCTTTCTCATTTAAGGACTACATTCACAGGGAATTAAAGTTGTTCAGCATAGCTGTGTGCCTAACGTGTTTTTATCTTATAACTTGCAATAATAAGGCAAGTACTATCAGCATTTTTCACAAAGGAAGAGGTCAACATGAATCTTCTCAGAGACCAAAGCAGTTCTCCTGCAACCCCCAATATGACCCCAGTACAGAGCTGTGGTGAGCTCGGATGCTGGCGCAGCTGACACACGACCCCAGTACAGAGCTGTGTGAGCTCAGATACTGGCACAGCCGACACACGACCCCAGTACAGAGCTGTGGTGAGCTCGGATGCTGGCGCAGCTGACACACGACCCCAGTAGAGAGCTGTGTGAGCTCAGATACTGGCACAGCCGACACACGACCCCAGTACGGAGCTGTGTGAGCTCGGACGCTGGCGCAGCCAACACACGACCCTAACACAGAGCTGTGGTGAGCTCCGATGCTGGTGCAGCCGACACACGACCCCAGTACAGAGCTGTGGTGAGCTCGGATACTGGCGCAGCCGACACACGACCCCAGTACGGAGCTGTGGTGAGCTCGGACGCTGGCGCAGCCGACACACGACCCCAGTACAGAGCTGTGGTGAGCTCAGATACTGGCACAGCCGACACACGACCCCAGTACGGAGCTGTGTGAGCTCGGACGCTGGCGCAGCCGACACACGACCCCACTACAGAGCTGTGTGAGCTCGGTTGCTCACAGCCAATCAGTACCCTTCAGATAACACAAATGTATTTCTTAACAGCTGAAACTCAAATGCTAAAACTGAAAAACAATTTGTGGTCAAGGTTTAACAAACCTAGTTTCATGAAACAAACTTTGAATTGAATCCAAGACTGAAAAAAGCTTGCAGAACTCAAGTCACTCTGAGGACCACACATCTGTGAGACGGCGAGGTGTAACGCACACCAGAGGGAGGCGCTCAGTTCCAGCTGCATCAGTAACTGGTTGGGGGATCCGTGCAAATTAACTACCTGGACTCTGTGTGTGTGTGTCTGGGTGTGTGTGTGAGAGAGAGAGAGGCCAGGTTCCTGTGCAAGTCAATCACCTGGTCTCCTTCCATGTGTGTGTGTGTGTGTGTGCACGAAGTGCAGAGGGACTCAGAGAATATTAGAAAGTGCATCTCTAAGGGTTATCTCATCAGCTCTACAATTTAGTGCTTCAAAAGGAAATGATTTTCTCCTTTTCAGACTATGATCTGAAGTTAAATTAATTTAAACTGCTTAGCATATCTATAGGTCTAATCTGTTATGATTTTCAACAATATGGAAAGTATTTCCCTAAAAAAACAAAAAAGCCTAATATTCTTGTTCATCTCCACTTCTACTACTGCATGGTTTCTTTCCAGACCAAAAAAGCTGTTAAACTTCTCGTGAACAAAACATGTATTAAATCTTGAGACCCGGGGGCCAGCGTTGTGGTGCAGAAGGCTAAGTGCTGCTTAAGACAAGAGAACCCTCTACTGGAGCACTGCTTTGAGACCTCATTGCTCCGCTTCTCATCCATCCTCCTGCTAATGTGCCTGGGAAGGCAGCAGAGGAGGCCCCCGTGCCTGATGTGGGCCCCTGCACCCATGTGGGACCTGGACTGGGTTTGCAGCTCCCAGCTGCAGCTCTGGCCCAGCCAGCACCAGCTCTTCTGTGCATCTGGGGAGTGACCAAGCAGATGGCAGTGTGCTCTTTGTCTGAAATAAAAACTGAAGTATTTACCATGTGCCTCTACATTAAACAGAAAAGGGACATAAGGACAAGACATTATCTGTCCTTCAGGACACCACTGAGAGTGACCCATCCATTTTACAGCATGTATCAAGACCCTTCGGGCTGCGGTCTTCTTCTCACATATGGTTTTCGTGGAGGCAGGGAAGAGAAAGACGATCAAGCTCCTCTTTGGCCAGGCCTCTGGGGATGTGCCCAGACTTCACGAGTCTGTTCCTCGTGGAGAATAATGTCCAAGACTGCACTGGTCCCAGAGTTTGTCCACCTGAAGCGCTCACCAGAGAGCAGACTTCTGAGTCCTTCCATTTTCACATCACAATCCAGAAATAAGTGAGCAGTCTGAGTTCCCCTAAAATGATTCACAGCAGCAAAAGGGGCAGTGACAGACACAGGCAGATGGGGAGAGAAGCAGGGACAGTAGGAGGCGCACTAGTGCCTGACAATATCACATCAGAGCCCAAGACGGCAACTCTGAAGCAGACCTGAAACCAAGTCATCATACAATGGAGTTCAAACTTTCCCCAGTAGGGACTCGGTTACACTGCAAAGGTGCTTGTTCTAACCAGACTTCCAGACATCTCAATAAGCCATTCTTTCCATAGGAAAAACAGAGTTGGTGGTAACTGACATAAACCATCCATGGAAGCCTACTTAACCCTAGTTAATTTATTTCAATGTGCATGAAACACTGTTCACAAAGTATTATGTCAATCTTGTGTGACTATGTTACTAACAAGGAAAAACAAACTCAGAATTCCAGCTTGGATGCCAAGAGCACGTCTACTCTACAGCAGTCCTTGTCTTCTAGTTGTGGCTCCACTTCCTGGGACTCAACGAGTTGTTAGAGTTCAAAGAAATCAAAAATAAAATACTACAAATGAAAAATCATACAGAGCAAATAAAGAACGTGGGGGAAAGCCTAGACAATAGACTTGGTGAGGTAGAAAAAAAGAATACCTGAGCTAGAAGACAAATCTTTGGAATTTTTTTCAGTCAGACCAAAAAAAAAAAAAAGAAGAAGAAATTAGAAAAATTTAAAAATGTTTGAAGATTTATACTATCAAATGACCCAACATATGGGTCTTGGGAGTTCCCAAAGGAGTGGAAAGAGAGAATGGATTAGAAGGCCTATTTAGTGAAATAATTATGTAAAACTTCCCCAATTTGGAGAAAGAAAGGGATATCCTAGTACAGGAAGCACACAGAACTCCTAACAGACATGACCAGAAAAGATCTTCAGTCTGACACATTATAGTCAAACTTTCAACAGTAAAACATAAAGAAAAGATTCTAAAATGTGCACAAGAGAAATGTCAGATTACTTTAGAGGATCTTCAATTAGACCTACAGCTGACTTTTCATCTGAAACCCTACAGGCTAGGAGAAAATGGAGACACACAGTCTAAGCCTTAAGAGAAGAAAATCTGGTAGGCGCCGCAGCTCAATAGGCTAATCCTCCACCTGTGGCACTGGCACACCGGGTTCTAGTCCCAGTCGGGGCACCGGATTCTGTCCCGGTTGCCCCTCTTCCAGGCCAGCTCTCTGCTGTGGCCCGGGAGTGTAGTGGAGGATGGCCCAAGTGCTTGGGCCCTGCACCCGCATGGGAGACCAAGAGAAGCACCTGGCTCTTGGCTTTGGATCAGCGCGGTGCGCTGGCTGCAGCGCGCCGACCACGGCAGCCATTGGAGGGTGAACCAACAGCAAAGGAAGACCTTTCTCTGTCTCTCTCTCTCTCACTGTCCACTCTGCCTGTCAAAAACAAAACAAAACAAACTGTCAACCCAGAATACTGTACCCTGCAAAGCTCTCATTTATTAATGAAAGTGAAATAAAGACCTTCTAGGGCTGATGCTGTGGCATAGCGTGTAAAGCCGCTGCCTGCAGTGCCAGCAACCCATGTGGGTGCCGGTTTGGGTCCCGGCTGCACCACTTCCAATCCAGCTCTCTGCTATGGCCTAGAAAGGCAGTAGAAGACGGCCCAAGTTCTTGGGCCCCTGCACCTTCGTGGGGAACCTGGAAGAAGCTCCTGGCTCCTCACTTTGGATTAGCTCAGTACCAACTGGGGAGTGAATCAGCAATGGAAGACCTCCCTCCCTCCCTCACTCCCTCACTCCATTCTCTCTCTCTCTTTCCCCCATCCCTGTCCTCCTCTCTCTGTGTAACTCTTTCAAATAAATACATCTTAAAAAAAAAAAAAGAAATAGGGGCTGACACCATGGCTCACTTGGTTGATCCTCCACCTGTGGCGCCAGCATCCCATATGGGCGCCAGATTCTAGTCCCGGTTTCTCCTCTTCCAGTCCAGCTCTCTGCTGTGGCCTGGAAAGGCAATGCAGGATGCCCCAGCTGCTTGGGACTTTGCACCCACATGGGAGACCAGGAGGAAGCACCTGGCTCCTGGCTTCGGACCGGCATGGCGCAGGCCATAGAGGCCAATTGGGGGGTGAACCAATGGAAGGAAGACCTTTCTCTCTGTCTCTAACTCTGTCAAATGAAGAAAAAAAATTAAAAAAAAAAAAAAAACTTAAAAAAAAAGAAATAAAGACCCTCTATAACAAACAGAAATTGAAAGATTTTGTCAACACTTGTCCAACCTTACAAAGATGCTTAAAGACATGCTACACATAGAAACACAGTCATCATGATGAAAGAATGTGAAGGCAGAAAATCTCCCAGTAAAAGTACAAAGGAGTATCTATGGAAAACTGGCAGAATCAAGTCATTACTTATCAACAGTCACTTTGAATGTAAATGAATGTAAATGGCCTCAATTCTCCAGGTAAAAGACACAGACTGGCTGAATGCATTAAAAAACAGAACCCATCTATTTGTTGCCTACAAGAAACAGAGCTCACCAAAGAAGATACACAGACTGAAAGTGAAAGGATGGAAAAAGTTATTTCATGCTAATGGAAAGCAAAAAAGAGCAGGTGTAGCCATCCTAACGTCAGGCAAAATAGACTTGAACACAAAAACTGTTAAAAGAGACAAAGGACACCATGCGATGATTAAGGGATCAATTCAACAGGCAGATGTGACTATAATAAATGCATATTGGGCCGGCGCCGGCACACCAGGTTCTAGTCCCGGACGGGGCGCTGGATTCTATCCCGGTTGCCCCTCTTCCAGGCCAGCTCTCTGCTATGGCCCAGGAAGGCAGTGGAGGATGGCCCAAGTCCTTGGGCCCTGCACCCGCATGGGAAACCAGGAGAAGCACCTGGCTCCTGGCTTTGGATCAGCACGATGCGCCGGCCGCAGTGGCCATTGGAGGGTGAACCAACGGCAAAAAGGAAGACCTTTCTCTCTGTCTCTCTCACTATCCACTCTGCCTGTCAAAAAAAATACATAAATAAATGCATATGCACCCAGGGGCTGGCACTGGTACAGCAGGTTAAAACTCCGGCCTGCAGTGCCAGCATCCCATGAGCATCAGCTCAAATCCTGGCTGCTCTACTTCCTATCCAGCTCTCTGCTATGGCCCGGGAAAACAGTACAAGATGGCCCAAGTGCTTGGGCCCCTGCACCCACGTGGGGGACCCAGAAGAAGCTCTTAGCTCCTGGCTTTGGATGGCGCAGCTCCAGCTGTTGTGGCCAATTGGGGAGTGAACCAGAAGATGGAAGACCCCTCCCTCCCTCCTCCCGCCTTCCCCTCCTCCCTCCCTCTCTCTCTCTCTGCCTCTCCTTTTCTGTGTAACTCTAGCTTTCAAATAAATAAAATCTTAGAAAAAAAAAAAGCTACCTCTCTCTCTCTCTCACTGTCTATAACTCTACCTGTCAAATAAAAAAAAGCTACATTTCTTTTTTTTCTTTTTTAATTTTTTTAAAAAGATTTCAGAGTTACACAGAGAGGGGAGAGGCAGAGAGAGAGAGGTCTTCCATGTGATGGCTCACTCTCCAACTGGCTGTGAAGGCCAGAGCTGCACTGATCTGCAGCCAGGAGCCAGGAGCTTCTCCTGGGTCTCCCACACCGGTGCAGGGGCCCAAGGACTTGGGCATCTTCCACTGCTTTCCCAGGCCACAGTAGAGAGCTGGGTCGGAAGTGGACCAGCCAGGTCTTGAACCGGTGCCCATATGGGATGCCAGCAGTTCAGGCCAGGGTATTAACCCGCTGCACCACAGCGCTGGCCCCCAAGAAGCTACATTCCTAAAAAAACAACAACTAAACTTCTCTTTTTTTATAAGCCACGCAATCAATCCTATTTTGTTAGAGCAGCCCATACTGCCTATGACAGCACTTTCTCACAAAGTGAAACATTCAATACTTTATGAGCCAACAACTCCATTCCTGGGTATATACCCAAGAAAAACTTACACATCATTACCAGAAACAACCAAGAACGCATGTAGAAGTGCAGGCTTTGTGGTGAAACAGACTCAGCTGCCTCTTGGGATACCTGCACCTCATCCTGAGGCGCCAGTTCAAGCCCTGGCACCTCCACTTCTGATCCAGCTTCCTCCTAATGCACATGGAGACCCAGATAGAATTCTTGGCTCCTGGTCTTGACCTGGCCCATTCCTGGCTGCTGTGGGCAGCAGGGGCATGAACCAGTGGACAGAAGATACTAATTCACTCTCCCTCTCTGCCTTTCAAACAGAAGAAAATAAACAAACTTTACAAAAGAATGTATACAGCAACACTGCCTATTGACAGAAGAATATATAAACTGTATTATCAAACAATGGCATATTACCCAACTTTTAAAACAGATGGATGACACCTAAGTCAAAACTACAACCAAATCTTAGCAACATAACATTGGGGGAAAACACATCCCAGAGGAGGTCCTTCTTATGAAATAAAAAACAAAACAAAAAACTAAAGATAAATAATGCTTGAATAATACACAAATGACAATTATATAAAACAAAGAGGAGGGTCATAACATAAGACTAGCAATAGTACTTGGGCATTGTGAACAGCACAATATGAGGTATGTTACCACTACTCTAGTTCTTACGTTGGACAATGGGTTCATGCTATTAGTGTAGTATTTGGAAGTAATAAATACAGGCATACAATAGAAAAAAGGCGGCCAGCCATATACTAATAATATATATATATGGCATGAACCAAGGATCGGGATTAACTCCACTTTGTACAAGTAAAATTCCAAGGAAGATAACACTGCTGGTGTAACTTATGTGGACTCACTCCTTAGAGCACACTTTAAATCCCCCATCTTTAACTCTGTGTTCGCCTATTTTTAAAAGGTGTATTCACCCCAACTGGAGAGAAAAAACTTGTTTATGGAAAACTTCAGTATAATTTGATGAAGCAAATACACATGTGGGGAAATATTTTCGGAATAATATTTTTAAAAGCACTCTTGCAGCAGCGGGACAAGCCGCCACCTGCAGTGCTGGCATCCCATATGGGCGCCGGTTCAAGTCCTGGCTGCTCCACTTCCAATCCATCTCTCTGTTGTAGCCTGGGAAAGCAGTGGAAGATGGCCCAAGTCCTTGGGGCCCTGCACCCACGTGGGAGACCTGGAAGAAGCTCCTGGCTCCTGGCTGCGGATCGGCACAGCTGCAGCTGTGGCTGTCAGTTGGGGAGTGAACCAGTGGATGGAAGACCTCTCTCTCTCTCTCTCTCTCTGCCTCTCCTTCTCTCTCTGTATAACTCTTTCAAATAAATAAATAAATAAATCTTTTAAAAATTTTAAAAAATAAAAATAAAAGCATTCTTAGCACCTGAAAGAGTAAGTCTCACCTAACTGGAAAATACATGTGAAATTCTTTATTCCCCAGTAATAGAAGGTAGTAGAATGGTTTCTTCCCTCCCTTCCTTCCATCCTTTCGTTGATCCAGCTCAATTTATTTACTTATTTATTTATTTAATTTGAAAAGGAGAGACAGAGAGAGATATTCCATCTGCTGGTTCACTCTGGGCCTTGAAACTATCCACTCCCACACGGATGAAGGCGTGCCAGACAGCCCTGCACCTGCTGCACCAAACATCCATCACCACAGGCATTTCCTACCCTCTACTAATGTCAACCAGAAACAATTTCATATTTCCTTTCTTCGCATAACGAAGAGTAGTCGCTAGTCATCCTAATTTACATTCTCCACCCCACACAAGAGAACATCTTGCTTCCTATCACCTGGATCCTGCCTGTATCCCCAATTCCCATCCTGCCTTTCAACACTGCTCAACACCTACTACACACTGCACGGCAAGCCAAAGGAATAAGCATGAATACAGACATCCAGCAGCTCACAGAACTGCGCATGTCTTCTCAAAGTGTAGTCAGGGAACCTATGGAAAGGCGTGATGTCAGGGCTTACAGACAGCCTCCTGGATCCTGCCTTGAGCTCACAGAACTGACGACACCAGCGCAGGCCGGCGCATGTGTTTTCAGAAAGTACTCAGGTTGATTAGTTTACACAATAAAGTCTGCAAATTACTCTTCCAGTGCAATGGTTCTCAAACCTTCATACTGCTTTGTAAAAATGCTTTTTAAAAAGAGAGACTGATTGATTCCATATACTGGATCACACCCCAGCTGGGGTTCCAACAGGCCAAAGCCAGGAGCTCAGAACCCAATCTGAGTCTCCCATGTGGGTAGTGGTGCTCGAGCACTTGAGCCCTCTTCTGTCGCCGCCCAGGATGCAACAGCAGGAAGCTGGCTCCACAGTGGAGTAACGGGGACGGAAGCTGGCGTTCGACACGGGCTGTGGGAGCATCAGGCATCCTTTAACTGGCTGCACCACCACACCTGCTGTCTGTGTTCTTAAATCACTGAGCATCAAGAAGCTTTGTTTTTTATGAACTGCATCTATTAATACTACCAGAAATACAAAAAGAGACAGTTCTAAAATGTTTTATGTATCTTAAATTATAAGAATTTAAATGCACTTGTTAATTTATTGTAAAAATAACAAAATAAATGTACTGCAATGTTAAGCCACCCTACGAAAAAAAATTTTCCAAAACAACAGAAACAGTGAGCAGAATGGCCCGACTTCATTCTATTTTTGTCTACATCTTGTACGTATGCAGGATTCTCATAGCTGACCGTCTGCACTTCATCTACTGCAATAACACCTTCACCAGCCCCCGGTACTGCACTGTTCGACTATGAGCAACCAACGTGAAAAAGCAACAGAGTGTCAGGATAAAATGTCTCCCATGTGCAACCCTACACAGGGTCTCGGGGACTCCACCCGGTCCCTAGACCATACCTGGAAACCAGTGGCCTAGTAACCGGAACCGACAGTTTCCTGTATCTTTAGTATCATCTTAGTGAAATACTAAGTTCTGTGGGAACACAGGGGGGAGCAGCTACCCTGGAGGCAGTCAGAAGCCTGCACAGAGGCGGTGGCACCTGACCCGAGACTCCATCCCCACGCCACGGCCAGAAAGAGCCCCTCGCTTTCCTGCTTCTGGCTCTGCCCTTCCGGTTTCGCTTGCTGGCTGCGCCTCCACAGGTCAACCTCCGAATTTACCTCCCCTCTGTCTGGAAGACTCATGTCACACGGCAGCTCGCAGACACACCTGGCCGTCCTGACAGCTCGGGGAGCCACAACTCCACACACTGTAAGCCGCTCCGATCCAGCCTTTGGGAAGCTCTGGGAACCGTACGTAACAGTGGACTGCAAATGTGAACAAATGGGGCCCAAAGAACTGACTACTCAACACACGAACGAGCAGACAGCTGGGCCATTCAACCGTCCTCGCATGTGTACACTGCAGATGGACCAACCCCTTGAGGTCAGAGAGCAAATCGTGGTTCTCTTAAATTCCCTTCAATACAAGTCACTGTCCATAATGAGACTGAACATTCCTTTATCCTATTTTTCTTTATAGGTTTCAAACAAAACAAAACTGAAATGGTTAACAGGCTAATCCTCCACCTTGCGGCGCCGGCACACTGGGTTCTAGTCCCGGCACACTGGGTTCTAGTCCCGGTTGGGGCGCGGGATTCTATCCCGATTGCCCCTCTTCCAGGCCAGCTCTCTGCTATGGCCCAGGAAGGCAGTGGAGGATGGCCCAAGTCCTTGGGCCCTGCACCCGCATGGGAGACCAGGAGAAGCACCTGGCTCCTGGCTTCAGATCAGCAAGATGCGCTGGCTGCAGCGGCCATTGGAGGGTGAACTAACGGCAAAAAGGAAGACCTTTCTCTCTGTCTCTCTCTCTCTCTCTCTCACTATCCACTCTGCCTGTCAAAAAAAAAAAAAAAAAAAAAAACTGAAATGGGAGAGCCTATTTATGTAAGTAACTTAACAGGCAGTTACATACACACACACACACCCCTACACATCTGCATTAAATTATAATCAGAGTGTTCTGGTTAATTCTAGGTAAACTGCAAAACATTTCTGATACAATTTTAATAATTCAAAGACCAGTGTTGTGACACAGCAGGTTAAGCCACAACTGTGACATCAGCATCTTATATGGACACCAGTTCAACTCCCAGATGCTCCACTTCCTAAAGATTTATTTATTTATTTATTTGAAAGATAAAGTTAGAGCGAGGCGGCGGGGGGGTCTTCCATCTGCTAGTTCACTCCCCAAATGGCCGCAACGAACAGAGCTGGGCCAATCTGAAAGCAGGACCCAGGAACTTCTTCTGGGTCTCCCACATGGGTGCAGGGGCCCAAAGACTTGGGCCATCTTCTACTGCTTTCCGAGGCCATAGCTATAGAGCTGGATTGGAAGTGGAGCAGCCAGGACTCAAACTAGCCCCCATATGGGATACCGGATGGCGGCGGCTTTACCCACTATGCAACAGCACTGGCTCAGCTGCTCCACTTTCAATCCAGCTCCCTGCTAACGAGCCTGGGAAAGCAGCGGAGGACAGTAAAAATAACTGGGCCCCTGCTACCCACATGGGAGATCCGGAAGAGGCTCCGTGCTTCTGGATTTGGCCTGGCACAGCCCCAGCCATTGTGGCCATTTGGGCAGTAAACCAGCAGATGGAAGACTTCTCTCTCTCTTGGGGCTGGCACTGTGGCACAGTGGGTTAAAGCACTGGCCTGCAGCTTCAGCATTCCATATGGGTGCCAGTTCGAGTCCCAGCTGCTCTACTTCTGATCCAGATCTCTGTTGAGGCCATTTGGGGAATGAACCAGTGGACAGAAGACCTCTTTCTCTGTAACTGTCTTTCATATAAATAAAATAAATCTTCAAAAAAAAATTTCTCTCTCTCTTCCTCCCTCTCTCTAGCTACGGCTTTCAAAGAAATAAATATTTTTAAAAAAGAATTTTAATAATTGAAAATTTTTCTACAATAAACTAGCTTCTTCCTAGTTTTTTTTTTTTTTAAACGCTACAAAGTTAGCTTTTTTTAAAAAAGATTTATTTATTTAAAAGAGTTACAGGGAGAAGTAGACAGAGAGGGCTTCCATCCGTTGGTTCACTCCCCAAATGGCTACAATGGCCAGAGCTGTGCCAATCTGAAGCCAGGAGCCAGAAGCTTCTTTCAGGTTCCCCAGGCGGGTGTAGGGGCCCAAGGACTTGGGCCATCTTCTACTGCTTTCCCAGACCCATTGGCAGGGAGATGGGTTGGAAATGTAGCAGCCAGGACTTGAATCAGCACCCATGTGGGATGCTGGCACTGCAGTTCAGGGCCTTAACCCACTGCACCACAGTGCCAGCCCCAAGTTGTTAGCTTTTCAACAAATTCTTGATATTAATGTATTTCCATATCTTTTATATGTCTAATGCAAATATTACTCTGAGAAATGTCTGATTATTTTAAGATTGCTATTAGTTACAGCTTTCTCTTTTTCTTTCTTTGTTTTGTCTCTCACTTTTATGTATAAAAGAAATTTTGAGTTCCAGACTCTTGAGCTGTTCCCTTTCAAATAAACTAGCTTCCTCCAATCCTGGACTCAACTAGTAAATATTTATGACATGCTTATTTTGTGAAAAGCTCTGTCTCAGACATCATCCCTCTGGTCCCTAAGAAGCTGAGAACTGTTTAGCCTTAAGAAGATCTTCATTTACCCTGATACAATGTGGAGTTCTTGAAGACTTTGTAGTGTATGTTTAGAGGTCAACATTACAACAGCAGACTAGCAATCTAAGTTCATGTCTTCAAGAGCTCTGCAGAGTGCAGGGCAGACCTCCTTCAGATAACGAGTACCACATGAAAATCATGACAGCAGTCCATGAAAAACGAAGTTAACATCTACTTGGCTCAGTATCCTTAAAGACAAGTAAGCTCTGAGTTACAATTCACACACACACACACAAAGTTCCATACACACAACTTCAGCACAAATGGAAGAAGCCCAACAGTGAACTCAGCTAAGAACGGAGCTGCATGGCTGGCGCCACAGCTCACTAGGCTAATCCTCCACTGCCCGCCGGCACCCCGGGGTTCTAGTCCCAGTTGGGGCGCTGGATTCTCTCCTCATCCGATATAGGCATCAGGTTCTACTCCCGGTTGCTCCTCTTCCAGGCCAGCTCTCTGCTGTGGCCCGGGAAGGCAGTGGAGGATGGCCCAAGTGCTTGGGCCCTGCACCCTATGGGAGACCAGGAGAAGCACCTGGCTCCTGGCTTCAGATCGACGCATTGCGCCGGCCACAGCGGCCACTTGGGGGGTGAACCAACGGAAAAGGGGAAGACCTTTCTCTCTGACTCTCTCTAACTCTGCCTGTCCCAAAAACAAACAAACAAACAAACACACACACACACACAACCCGGAGCTGCAGCAGGTGCAGCCCAGCAGCAAAATGGCCAGCTGTGGTGAGCCAGTTACCAGAGGCCCAGCTCCGGTCCTCCAACCTTCACCGCGCTGCTCTTCTCTAACTTAACATAGACAGAACAGGACTAGAGGCCTTGCCACAGTGTCAGCTACACTGCTGTTAAAGAGGCTGCGGCAACTGTTCTGAACAGACTTCCTGCAGGGGTGTGGGAGCAGGGCATCGCCACTCAGCCTTCACCGGCTAACGGTCTGGGCAAAATCCCAGGAACCACTGCAAACACCAGGCACACTCTCTCCCTCTCTCCCCTTCCCCCTCCACAGCCAATCAGTGAATGTCACAAGCATCTCAAAAGCTCGCTTTCATTACTTTAAAGAAACCAAGCTCCAGGGTCTCTGCTAGGGACCAGCAACTTCATCCTCAAGGCTTCTGCCCATACTGTTCATATATCAACAGAAAATAACGATGATGATACTGTGTTCACATGCTGGTCCCCTTCCCAAACTCAGGGTGAAACTGCATCAGCTGCGACAACATCAGGTGGACCTGTACGAGGGGATTAGGGCCATGGGAGCCCCTGCCCTGAGAGTGGGATTAAGTGGCCTTTAGAAGAGGCTTCACGCAGCTGGGCCTTTCTCTCCTTCCACCAGGCCAAGACCCGGAGTCAAGGCAGTGTCAGGAAGAAGGGCCAGGACTTCCTCGGACACCTGCTGGCACCTTGATCTTGTGCTTCCCCTGTAAACGGCCCAGTCACTTTGTCCTGGCAGCACAGCCTAGACAGACGTCAGTGATGATGACAGCAGTTAACACACTGAACATCTGCACTTGCTCTGAGTGCTTTACACGATGACTCTGTTTTTTTTTTTTTTTTTTTTAATTTTTTTTTTTTTTTTTTTTTTTTTTTGACAGGCAGAGTGGACAGTGAGAGAGAGACAGAGAGAAAGGTCTTCCTTTTGCCGTTGGTTCACCCTCCAATGGCCGCCGCGGTAGCGCGCTGCGGCCAGCGCACCGCGCTGTTCCGATGGCAGGAGCCAGTTACTTATCCTGGTCTCCCATGGGGTGCAGAGCCCAAACACTTGGGCCATCCTCCACTGCACTCCCTGGCCACAGCAGAGAGCTGGCCTGGAAGAGGGGCAACCGGGACAGGATCGGTGCCCCGACCGGGACTAGAACCCGGTGTGCCGGCGCCGCAAGGCGGAGGATTAGCCTGTTGAGCCACGGCGCCGGCCACGATGACTCTGTTTTTAATTTGATAAGCAGAGTTGTAGACAGTGAGAGAGACAGAGAGAAAGGTCTTCCATCCATTGGTTCACCCCCCCAAATGGCTGCTATGGCCGGCGCTGTGCTGATCAGGATCCAGGCACTTCCTCCTGGTCTCTCATACAGATGCAGGGTCCCAAGCTCTTGGGCCATCCGCCACTGCCTTCCCGGGCCACGGCAGAGAGCTGGCCTGGAAGAGGAGCAACCGGGACTAGAACCCGGCATCCATATGGGATGCCAGTGCCGCAGGCGGAGGATTAACCAAGTGAGCCATGGCGCCGGCCCCACATAGAGGACTTTCACTTACCTAACACCACTGTAAGACAGGGACTATCACTAACCTCCTTTCCCACCTAGAGAACTGGGACTTTGAAAGATCAGGTAACTTTCCTGGGTCATGTATGTCGAAAGTAGAACCTGAGAGTGCATCTGGTTAACTCCTGTGGCAAGAATAACCGGCTCAGTGGCTCTCCCTGCCTGTTAGAAGTATTTCAAAATCCTTCTAGAGGAGATTTCAGTCATTTGGTCACTGAGAAGATTTTCATTAAGTATTTATTATGTATCAATACCACACCAGGTACCTCAAAGTCCACCTGACAAAGATTCTAAGTGAAGCTGCTCACTAAGGCATCCTGACATCAGTGGGATCTACAAGCCATTAAGAAAAAGTCAGCTCCACCTGGTCATGTGATTATGTTCTACAAATGTACCACTGCACATGGAACACAGACCACACGTCTACACACTGACATTCCAAGAGACTGGGACAACCATTTTAACAAAATGTTCCAATCTTGCTTACTACAGATTCCTAAGCTTTGCAACCAAATAAAATACGCAATGAAAACCCACACAGTACGTTCCAACACATACACAGCAGAAGGTCTTCCACCCGCACATCCAGTCCACAGAGTAGCGCTCTTTGTGCTGGGAAACCACGGTGACAGTGCCGTAGTTTTCTTGAACACACTTCTGGTCACCGCCTGCCCCACCGTCAGCACAACGGGGTAGAGGGCTGACCACCACTTTGGAGGACAAATTTCAAGGCAGGCAGTTTGCAGTTCTGGCTGTTGCTTGAACTCACACCAAAGGGACACACATGGTGTGGCAGAAGAGAAGAAAAGCAAACTAAAGCTGCTAAGACCAGAAGAATCTTCTACTGTCTGTGTCCTCAACCTGTCACAGATACTGCCCACCACATTTTTTAAAAAGAATGATTCGTTTTATTTATTTGAAAGGCAGAGTGATGGGAAGCAAGGAGGGAGACGGAGACAGAGTTGCATTAGTTATATCCCGTCCATGGTTCACTCCTCAAATGCCCACAACAGCCAGGGTGGGCCAGGACAAAGACAGGAGCCAGAAACTTCATCCTGACCTGCCACGTGGGTGGCAGGGGCCCAGGTGCTTGGCCCACCTTGCACTGCCTTCCCAGACACACGAGTAGGACGCTGAGTCAGGGTGGGCACTCCCACATGGGAGGCCCACGTCACAAGCAGCAGCTTCGCCCACTGCACTGCCTTGCCAGCCCCTGCACATCCTAACTTTTTAAGATTTATTTTATTTATTTGAAAGGCATACTTACAGAGAGAGAGAGAGAAAAGGAGAGACAGTCTTCCATCCACTGGCTCACTCTCCAAATGGCTGGGCCAGACGGACGGGAGCCAGGAGCTTCTCCCATGTGGGTGCAGAGGCCATCCTCCATCCTGCAGCAGCAGGGAGCTGGGTTGAAAATGGAGCAGCCAGGACTCAAACTAGCACCCACATGGGATGCTAGCGCTGCAGGCAGTGGCTCTACTCACTACACCACGCCAGCCCCCCACCATACTTCTGTCAGGACTTTCAAAATAGAAAATATGTGAACAGCTAAAGCTAAGGGGGACAATTTTGTATCTACCTAAGTACAGGTGTTAAATTTTCTGTGTCAGTACAATATACACTAAACTAACAATGTGGCTATTTTACTTCTGTTGCTTTTGTGCCTGCTGTACCCACACAGTACATATGGTATACACACTTTACACAGCAGGGTAGCACAGGTGTCCTATAAACAAACTTGAGAAGATGCCACAGTTTGGGAACCCTGCTTGATTTAAAAAAAAAAAAAATCAATACAATTTCCCCACAGGTTCATGAAGTAAAATTCCATAATCAAGGCTTGTAGATTCGTAATTATGGTATGTCAGCTACATTTAAACAAGAGTGTTAAAAGATTGTTAAAGTTAAACTAACACAATTGCAGTGTGAATTGTCCTAGTCTCATTCTAATCTACTGATGTCACTTTCATTTAATCAGAGGAAAACTACAGGCCAATGTCAGAGCTATTTTCAATGCTCTAACATTCTTTGTTCACACTGGATTTTAAGCTATTACCAATCAAAAACAGTTATAAAAAGATACATTTAAGACAATATTTTTAATCACTTCATTCACCCATTAGCTACTTTATCAGGCTTTATTAAAGTAAGTTGCCTTTAAAGTTATTAAATAATCTTTTATGTTAAGTAGATGAAAAACATTTCTTCTTGTACAAGAATTTTCTTGACTTACCACAAGTCTAATAAAAAATAAAACTTATTCTACTTGGACCTAAGCCACTGGCTGAAATACCACAGCCAACACTGAAGAACATTAATTCTACATCTTCTTCTGCTTTAGTGAAAATTATTTTCTAAATCACTACCAAATTATTATGGGAAGAGCTACTCAGGCAAGGACTCATGTTCACACCACGCATTTAAGTTTTAAGTAAGGTAGAGCACACAACTGACAGTTCCACTATCAGCAAATAAACCCAAATAAATCAGAGCACACACGACACGGCCGAGTTAGCCAGTCACAGAAATGTACATCCACACCTACCCACGAACACCCACTGCAGGCAGAGTAGGCCCTGTGAAATGCCTGGGACCACAAATGTTTAACATTTGGAGATTTTTGGGTTTCGAAATATCTGCATAAACTACTGATTGTGAATCCCTAACGTGAAAGACCAAACGCTCCAAAACCTGAAATTGATGAGCACACTATCAGTATTCAAACAGTTCAGGACCATGGAACACGTCAGATTGGAGATCTCCCAATGAGGGAGGGGCTCCCTGTGCCATGGATTACGTCAGATTGGAGATCTCCCAATGAGGGAGGGGCTCCCTGTGCCACGGAATACGTCAGATTGGAGATCTCCCAATGAGGGAGGGGCTCCTGTGCCACGGAATACGTCAGATTGGAGATCTCCCAATGAGGGAGGGGCTCCCTGTGCCACGGAATACGTCAGATTGGAGATCTCCCAATGAGGGAGGGGCTCCTGTGCCACGGAATACGTCAGATTGGAGATCTCCCAATGAGGGAGGGGCTCCCTGTGCCACGGAATACGTCAGATTGGAGATCTCCCAATGAGGGAGGGGCTCCCTGTGCCACGGAATACGTCAGATTGGAGATCTCCCAATGAGGGAGGGGCTCCCTGTGCCACGGAATACGTCAGACTGGAGATCTCCCAATGAGGGAGGGGCTCCCTGTACCACGGAATACGTCAGATTGGAGATCTCCCAATGAGGGAGGGGCTCCCTGTGCCACGGAATACGTCAGATTGGAGATCTCCCAATGAGGGAGGGGCTCCCTGTGCCATGGATTACGTCAGATTGGAGATCTCCCAATGAGGGAGGGGCTCCCTGTACCACGGAATACGTCAGATTGGAGATCTCCCAATGAGGGAGGGGCTCCCTGTGCCACGGAATACGTCAGATTGGAGATCTCCCAATGAGGGAGGGGCTCCCTGTGCCATGGATTACGTCAGATTGGAGATCTCCCAATGAGGGAGGGGCTCCCTGTGCCACGGAATACGTCAGATTGGAGATCTCCCAATGAGGGAGGGGCTCCTGTGCCATGGATTATGTCAGATTGGAGATCTCCCAATGAGGGAGGGGCTCCCTGTGCCATGGAATACGTCAGATTGGAGATCTCCCAATGAGGGAGGGGCTCCCTGTACCACGGAATACGTCAGATTGGAGATCTCCCAATGAGGGAGGGGCTCCCTGTGCCATGGAATACGTCAGATTGGAGATCTCCCAATGAGGGAGGGGCTCCCTGTGCCATGGATTACGTCAGATTGGAGATCTCCCAATGAGGGAGGGGCTCCCTGTACCACGGAATACGTCAGATTGGAGATCTCCCAATGAGGGAGGGGCTCCCTGTGCCATGGAATACGTCAGATTGGAGATCTCCCAATGAGGGAGGGGCTCCCTGTGCCATGGATTACGTCAGATTGGAGATCTCCCAATGAGGGAGGGGCTCCCTGTGCCACGGAATACGTCAGATTTCAGGTCTCCCAATGAGGGAGGGGCTCCCTGTGCCATGGATTACGTCAGATTGGAGATCTCCCAAAGAGGGAGGGGCTCCCTGTGCCATGGAATACGTCAGATTGGAGATCTCCCAATGAGGGAGGGGCTCCCTGTGCCATGGAATACGTCAGATTGGAGATCTCCCAATGAGGGAGGGGCTCCCTGTGCCATGGATTACGTCAGATTTCAGGTCTCCCAATGAGGGAGGGGCTCCCTGTGCCATGGATTACGTCAGATTGGAGATCTCCCAAAGAGGGAGGGGCTCCCTGTGCCATGGATTACGTCAGATTGGAGATCTCCCAATGAGGGAGGGGCTCCCTGTGCCATGGAATACGTCAGATTGGAGATCTCCCAATGAGGGAGGGGCTCCCTGTGCCATGGAATACGTCAGATTGGAGATCTCCCAATGAGGGAGGGGCTCCCTGTGCCATGGAGTACGTCAGATTGGAGATCTCCCAATGAGGGAGGGGCTCCCTGTGCCATGGATTATGTCAGATTGGAGATCTCCCAAAGAGGGAGGGGCTCCCTGTGCCATGGAATACGTCAGATTGGAGATCTCCCAATGAGGGAGGGGCTCCCTGTGCCATGGATTACGTCAGATTGGAGATCTCCCAATGAGGGAGGGGCTCCCTGTGCCACGGAATACGTCAGATTTCAGGTCTTTCAATGAGGGAGGGGCTCCCTGTGCCATGGATTACGTCAGATTGGAGATCTCCCAATGAGGGAGGGGCTCCTGTGCCATGGATTACGTCAGATTGGAGATCTCCCAATGAGGGAGGGGCTCCCTGTGCCATGGATTACGTCAGATTGGAGATCTCCCAATGAGGGAGGGGCTCCCTGTGCCACGGATTACGTCAGATTGGAGATCTCCCAATGAGGGAGGGGCTCCCTGTGCCACGGAATACGTCAGATTGGAGATCTCCCAATGAGGGAGGGGCTCCTGTGCCACGGAATACGTCAGATTGGAGATCTCCCAATGAGGGAGGGGCTCCCTGTGCCATGGATTACGTCAGATTGGAGATCTCCCAATGAGGGAGGGGCTCCCTGTGCCATGGATTACGTCAGATTGGAGATCTCCCAATGAGGGAGGGGCTCCCTGTGCCACGGAATACGTCAGATTGGAGATCTCCCAATGAGGGAGGGGCTCCCTGTGCCATGGAATACGTCAGATTGGAGATCTCCCAATGAGGGAGGGGCTCCCTGTGCCATGGAATACGTCAGATTGGAGATCTCCCAATGAGGGAGGGGCTCCCTGTGCCATGGAATACGTCAGATTTCAGGTCTTCCAATGAGGGAGGGGCTCCCTGTGCCATGGATTACGTCAGATTGGAGATCTCCCAATGAGGGAGGGGCTCCTGTGCCATGGAATACGTCAGATTGGAGATCTCCCAATGAGGGAGGGGCTCCCTGTGCCAGCGGCTGCTCCACGAAACAGCGTGACACTCAGGCAGCCTAGGGCGCACCCGGCCCTGTAAGCGACCTGTCCCCGTCCAGGGAGCTAATGCCTTTCTGGATACCAGACCCTCTGCCTGGTCACCATACACTCTGCCTATCCCCTAGGGTCTAAAATGTCACCTCCGACACTCGCCTCCGCCCTCCGTCCACCAGAGCGCCTTCCACGTTTGGCACACACGGCCCCCTCCCACTCTGCCCCACGTGTACCCACGTCCCTCCCAGCCCCCGCCGGCCACCCCTGCCGTGTTCCAGCACACTGACTACACGCGAAGGCCTAGGGCACTGCCCTGCCCTGCCCCGTACAGCCGGCCTGTGCTGAGCTCCAGGACGAACACCTGGAAACCAACCAGCACTTCATGTCTGGACAAACCGCGCTGCGAACACGGCTTCACCTCCCCTTCCCAATGACGGGGAAGGCCTCTGGGGGACACGAGCCCACGGCACAGGCGTCTACCAGAGGAACGAGGCGGAGAACAGACACTGGCTTAAGTCTGACTTATGAAAACCAGCAGAATCCTCCACGAGGCCAAGGGCACATCTAACTCACGGAGCTACCGAATCTCTGAGGCTGAGCAGGAGGAGGACAAGGCCTCCCTGCCGCCGCCGCCTCTGTGCCCAGGGAGATCCCGCAGCGGCGGGGGCCACAGGGAAGTAATGCCAGCACAGAGGGGCGTGGGGCGCAGTGTCTGCGGGTACAGGCGGACAGGACCACAGCGACACAAACAGCCGGGGCAGAAATGCGAGCCCGCCACCTGCACAGCACGGCAGAGGCCCCACGAAGATGGCTTCTGGGAGTGCGAGGCGCTCCCACAGCGAAGTGGAGGCACAACTCCCCGGGCAGCCGGGCCCCTCGCTGCCCACTGCGCCCTCCGCCCAGCCACGGGGGGCCTCGGCCGCGCGCGACCCGGCTTCCCCCACGGGCGGGCCTCGGCCGCGCGCGACCCGGCTTCCCCCACGGGCGGGCCTCGGGCGTGCGCGACCCGGCCTTCCCCCACGGGCGGGCCCCCTCGCTGCCCACTGCGCTCTCCGCCCAGCCACGGGCGGGCCTCGGGCGTGCGCGACCCGGCCTTCCCCCACGGGCGGGCCCCCTCGCTGCCCACTGCACTCTCCGCCCAGCCAGGTGCGGGCCTCGGCCGCGCGCGACCCGGCCTTCCCCTAGGCCTTCCCCTACGGCCGGGCCCCTAGCTGCCCACTGCGCTCTCCGCCCAGCCACGGGCGGGCCTCGGCCGTGCGTGACCCGGCCTTCCCCACGGGCGGGCCTCGGGCGTGCGCGACCCGGCCTTTCCCCACGGGCGGGCCCCCTCGCTGCCCACTGCGCTCTCCGCCCAGCCACGTGCGGGCCTCGGCCATGCGTGACCCGGCCTTCCCCTACGGCCGGGCCCCTAGCTGCCCACGGCGCTCTCCGCCCAGCCACGGGCGGGCCTCGGCCGTGCGTGACCCGGCCTTCCCCACGGGCGGGCCCCGGCCGCGCGCGACCCGGCTTCCCCCACGGGCGGGCCCCGGCCGCGGGTGACCCGGCTTCCCCCACGGGCGGGCCTCGGCCGCGTGCGACCCGGCTTCCCCCACGGGCGGGCCTTCCCCCCGCGCACCCCGGCCCCGCGCTGACCTCTCGGAAGGCCCGGCCCGGTCTGGCCGGCGAGGTGGGGACGCCGCCGGGCCGGGCCTCCCCGCAGCCACGCGGCCTCCGTGCGGCCGGCTGGGCCTGGACCCCGGCCCGCGCGTCCCCGAGCCCCGCGCCGGGCGCAGCGCCACCCGCGGCCCCTTACCGCTTCACCACGCCGGTCTTGATCTTGATCTGCCGCACGCGAGGGTCGGCCATGGTCCCGGAGCGCCGCGCAGGAGGGGCGGGAGCCGAGCGGCCGGGAGGGCGGCGGCGGCGGCAGGGGCCCGGCGCGCATGCGCGGGGCGGGGCCGGGGCGCGGGGCGGGGCGGGCGCGGGGTCCCGGGATCGAGCGCCGGGCCCGCGGTCTGCGCTGTCTGGGGGCCCCAGCCTCCGCCGGCTCCCTCAGCCCCGGCGGGCGACGGCGCTTCCTCACGGCCGCACAGGCCGGCTGGGCCCGGGTCCTCGCCGCGTCGCTGCGCGCGCCTCCGGACGGCGGTGCGGTCTCAGAGCGGCCGCGTGCGGTGGGGTCGCCCCGCGCGCCCCGCGGCGCCGCCCGCTGCGGCCCCCCCGCCCCCACGTGGGCCCCCCCGCCCTCCCCCGCCCCCACGTGGGCCCCTCGCCCTCCCCCCCGCCCTCCCCCGCCCCCACGTGGGCTCGTGCCCACCTGGCGATGACCTGGCTCGGAGGCCGCCATCCCGGCTCCCACAGCCTCCCCGCCCCGCGCAGCCCCCATGTGGGCCGTGGACTCCACAGACACGGATGGCTGGCTGGCCGGCACACGGAGACACGGTCCCAAGGGGCGCGGGGCGGGAACGCAGCAGGGCAGCAGCGGCTGCAGAACCCACGCGCGAAGAGAGCTGCCGAGGTCCACTCTTCCATCAGGCAGCCGAAGCCCTGGACCCCCAGCCCATCCCCCGTTCGCCCTGCTTTCCCGGAGCTCCCCGACACCCACCACCCGCCCCGCTCTCTGGCCTGTACTGTCCATGGTGTGGCGCGGCGGCCGGGGTCGTGGCTGCTGTGTAGCCAGGCCGAGGCCTTGAGCCCACAGTGTGTGTCCGCGTGCAGCGTGCGGTCGGCCCGAGGCCGTGGGTTGGGGTGGCGGAGTCGGGCCGCCCTCACGGGATCTGTTCTGGTGCTGACAGCAGTGGTCTGAACTTCAGCTCCAAGGCCAGACTGGGTTGGGTGCGACTCCGGCTCTGCTTGTGTAACGCTGGACAGGTCATCCCAGCTCTCAGGGCCCCCGAGTGTCCGTCTGTGAAGTGGACGATGGTCATGACACCTGCCACCTGCCTCGCAAGGCTGTCAGCGCCATGCCTTGGTGTTACTCACCCCGTATCCAGTACATATGGCGTCCGCGGGAAACCTGAACGAGAAAGCTCGCTCGGAACACGGCGCGAGGCGCACAGAGAAACCTGGAGCTGCCGGTCACCACCGAGCGATGCTGAGCTCGCCTTCCGAAGAGGACCCGGTGGCCCTGACCACGGTGCCTGGCACTGGCACGCTCTCAGTGTTTCCTGCATGAATAACTAAGTGCTGTTGGGGTGCAGGGGGTTCAGCTGCCTTTTGGGATGCCTAGTCTGTGTCCCGGCTACTCCCTGCTTGCAACCCAGCCTCTGCGAACGCGCCTGGGAGGCAGCAGATGATGGGCCAAGGAGTTGGGTTCCTGCCACCCACGAGCAAGACCTGGGTGCAGTGCCTGGCTCCTGACGTCAGCCTAGCCTACCCCAGGCTGTTGTGGCATTTGGGGACTGAATCAGCAGATGGAGGATCTCTCTGTCTTTTCTCCTCTCTGCCTTAGAAACAAATCTTTTAAAAAAAGTATTAAAAGAAAGAAAAATAAGTCTGTTCTGTAATAAAGAAAACAAAAATTGTCAGGGTAGGAGTTTGGCCTACATCACATCAGCGTGCTAGGGTTGGAGTCCTGGCTCCGTTCCTGCTTCAGCATGCTGATGTTGTGTACCCTAGGAGACGGGGGCCATGGCTCAAATAATTGGGTTCTTGGCTTCCACCTTCAAGCCTGGCCCAGGTCCAGCCACTGTGGGCATCTGGGGAGTGAAGCAGCAGAGGGGAGCGGTCTTTCTGTCTCTCTACCCTCAAATAAATAAAAGTTTAAAAACTACATTTTCTCCACTTACCATCTTTTTGTTTTTAAGATTTTATTTATTTATTTATTTGAGAGGTAGAGTTACAGAGAGAGAGGAGAGACAGAAAGGTCTGCCATCCGCAGGTTCACTCTCCAAATGGCTGCAGTGGCCAGAGCTGTGCAGATCCAAAGCCAGGAGCCAGGAGCTTCCTCTGGGTCTCCCACCCGGGTGCAGGGGCCGAAGCACGTGGCCCATCTGCTGCTGTTTTCCCAGGCCAAAAGCAGAGAGCTGGATCGGAAGAGGAGCAGCCAGGTCTCGAACCGGCACCCAGGCAGAGGCTCAGCCCACTACGCCACAGCGCCAGCCCCACATTTTCCCCACTTACCAGTATGTCGTTGAGACTGTCACCCTGGCAGGTTGACAATGAAGACAAGCAAACACCCCTCCACCCCCATCTCCCTCCAGGCCTCACCCCTAGGAAGTGGGTGGAAGCTGCTTCAGGTCAGTACACAGGAGTGCTCCCCAGGGAGGCCCGTGGGGCCTGGGCCGGTAGAAGCCCCAGAGGCGTGAGAGGGAACCAAGTACGCCGCACTTCCCACTGGTGGGCCCTGTTGTCCTCACCTTGGCCGAGTTCTGTTTCAGGGTGGCACCTGGTCTCGGGGGAGCTGTAGGAGCACGTGGGGACAAGCCGCCAGCTTTTGAGACTGACACTTGGCACCAGCTCAGGAGCTCGCTCACTGCTGCTGGTGGCGAGGAACCTGGCAGCACGGAGGGAAGTCCAGCCCTGGCCTGCCTGCAGCTCTACAAAGAACACTCAGGTTCCCTCACACATGTGAGGGGTCGTCCACTCTACTTCCCACGGATAAACTCAGTCTCCATATCTCTGCACACAGAGCTTTCCCCCTAGGCTGGAGAATCTTCCAGATTAGAGACCACACTGCCTCAAATTGGGATCCCCACCATCATGACTGACGGCCAGTGGAGAGACGCGCAGTGAGTATTTGCTGAGTTAAATAGGCGTCAAGGGTGGGACCATGACTGTGATTAAATTGAGAGGCTGGTCATATTTCTGCCCTCCTGAATTACCAAGCAACCTGTGTGGCATCTATGGCACTCCAGAGCCCACCGTGCACCTGCTGTGACCCCATGCTTCTGTCTGCCACCACCAAGGGCCAGCCAGAGAAACATCCCGTGAGGAAGGGTGGCTGGTCAAAGTGTACTTCTGGGAATTGTCTGCTAGCCACCTCCAGCTGCACCTGCACCTCTGGCTCCCTCCGCCCGCCTGTTACTAGAGCTACTACAGTGGTCAACTCAGCGGCTCCCAGGCTTGGGCCAGCACAACGTGAAGTGCCCGGCAGCACCTCATTCGGGCCTCCGCCACGTGCCCAGGAGCCACTGCTGCCCCCTTTCCAGGCGGTGGACAGTCTCACGAGGTGCCTGACGCCCCACGGACAATGACAGACTCGACCATCCAGGCTGGTGCTGCCTTTTCCCTTCTCTCTTTGCCTTAGCCAGTCCTCCCTACCTGCCCCAGAGCCGCTTTCTGAGTAACAGGGTGGGAATGGGCCCAGCTTACAAATACCGATCCAACACATTCACCCTGTGTGACCGAACACTGCCGGCCCTGAGCGGCGCACACGGCAAGAGGGGGCTCTGCAGAGGTCTGGGCTGCGGGGCAAGACCCTGCCTCTCAGGCCAGGTGACCCTGCAGGCCCAACAGCGCTGACGTCCCTGCGGGGCGTCTCTGGTAAACCCCGAGAGGGGGCATCCTACAGACCAGGCGTAGCGTGGTTGCAAAGTGCCCACTTCTCTGAAACGCTACTCCTGGGCCCTGGCAGGGACTCCGAAGTCGGAGGCCTGGAGGAATTGTGGAAAAAAGAAAAAGCAGCCAGGACAGCAGGTAGGCCATTGGCTGCTCTCGTTAATCCCGCCATGGAGACCCTCAGTGACCGAGTGCACAGGCCGACTTGTGCCCACGCAGCCCGCTGGGGGCGGGGCTGTGAAGACAGCAGCCCTAGATGCGAGGGAGGCTGGGGAAGGCAGTCTCTGAGAGGCCAGCCCCCCCAAGGCTTTCTGCCTCCGGGTGTCACGCCCGGGTGTGGACATGGTGACTCACTTCCATCTTGGGCACCCTTTCTCGTTCCCAGGAAATCGAGGCTCCGCTGAGCCTCACCAGCCATGTGCCTGTGGGAGCCCACCTGAGCTGAGCCCCCTCCCTGAGACCCAAAGCCAAGGACTCCCCACAGTGGAGGTTTGGGGCAGGGCTCTGCCTCCCCACCGTGGGTTTTGCAGTTCACCTCTGGCCTTAAACCTGAATACCCCTCTTAGCCAAGTAACAGCCTCCCCTGCAGATGTACCCACTTAGGTCTTCAGCAAATGCTGAGGCTCTGCACCCGGCACCGTCCCGGCGTGGACGGTGATGACACGGCACAGTGCACCCAGCACCATCCTGGCATGGGCAGTGATGACACGGCACAGTGCGCCCGGCACCATCCTGGCATGGACAGTGAAGACACGGCACGGCGCGCCCGGCACCATCCTGGCATGGACAGTGAAGACACGGCACGGCGCACTCCGCACTGTCCCAGCATGGATGGTGATGATGACACGGCACGGCGCGCCCGGCACCATCCTGGCATGGACAGTGAAGACACAGCACGGCGCACTCCGCACTGTCCCAGCATGGATAGTGATGATGACACGGCACGGCGCGCCCGGCACCGTCCCGGCGTGAACGGTGAAGACACGGCACGGCGCGCCCGGCACCGTCCCGGCATGGACGGTGACAACGTGGCACAGTGGAGGCGGAGGCACATCCCTGCCTTGAAGCACACAGTCCCTGGTGAGCTGCAGCCTCTCCGCAGAGCTTAATCCTCCCGTGTAAATGCCACATGGTATCAGTACTGGTACTGAGGTCATAAATTACTGTTACCACCAGTCGCCCTCCCCAGAGGGCCCCATGGTGCCCACGTCTGTGCCCACGTCAGCGCGCCTGTTGGTCCAGTCACCCTCCCCAGAGGGCCCCATGGTGCCCACGTCTATGCCCACGTCACTGTGCCTGTTGGTCCACGTCAGCATGCCTGTTGGTCCAGTCGCCCTCCCCAGAGGGCCCCATGGTGCCGTCAGCGCGCCTGTTGGTCCAGTCGCCCTCCCCAGAGGGCCCCATGGTGCCCACGTCTATGCCCACGTCACTGTGCCTGTTGGTCCACGTCAGCATGCCTGTTGGTCCAGTCACCCTCCCCAGAGGGCCCCATGGTGCCCACGTCAGCGCGCCTGTTGGTCCAGTCGCCCTCCCCAGAGGGCCCCATGGTGCCCACGTCAGCGCGCCTGTTGGTCCAGTCGCCCTCCCCAGAGGGCCCCATGGTGCTGTCAGCGCGCCTGTTGGTCCAGTCACCCTCCCCAGAGGGCCCCATGGTGCCCACGTCTGTGCGCCTGTTGGTCCAGTCGCCCTCCCCAGAGGGCCCCATGGTGCTGTCAGCGTGCCTGTTGGTCCAGTCGCCCTCCCCAGAGGGCCCCATGGTGCCCACGTCAGCGCGCCTGTTGGTCCAGTCGCCCTCCCCAGAGGGCCCCATGGTGCCCACGTCAGCGCGCCTGTTGGTCCAGTCGCCCTCCCCAGAGGACCCCATGGTGCCCACGTCAGCGCGCCTGTTGGTCCAGTCGCCCTCCCCAGAGGACCCCATGGTGCCCACGTCTGTGCCCACATCAGAGCGCCTGTTGGTCCAGTCGCCCTCCCCAGAGGGCCCCATGGTGCTGTCAGCGCGCCTGTTGGTCCAGTCACCCTCCCCAGAGGGCCCCATGGTGCCCACGTCTGTGCGCCTGTTGGTCCAGTCGCCCTCCCCAGAGGGCCCCATGGTGCTGTCAGCGTGCCTGTTGGTCCAGTCGCCCTCCCCAGAGGGCCCCATGGTGCCCACGTCAGCGCGCCTGTTGGTCCAGTCGCCCTCCCCAGAGGGCCCCATGGTGCCCACGTCAGCGCGCCTGTTGGTCCAGTCGCCCTCCCCAGAGGGCCCCATGGTGCCCACGTCAGCGCGCCTGTTGGTCCAGTCGCCCTCCCCAGAGGACCCCATGGTGCTGTCAGCGTGCCTGTTGGTCCAGTCACCCTCCCCAGAGGGCCCCATGGTGCTGTCAGCGCGCCTGTTGGTCCAGTCACCCTCCCCAGAGGGCCCCATGGTGCCCACGTCAGCGCGCCTGTTGGTCCAGTCACCCTCCCCAGAGGGCCCCATGGTGCCCACGTCAGCATGCCTGTTGGTCCAGTCGCCCTCCCCAGAGGGCCCCATGGTGCCCACGTCAGCGCGCCTGTTGGTCCAGTCACCCTCCCCAGAGGGCCCCATGGTGCCCACGTCAGCATGCCTGTTGGTCCAGTCGCCCTCCCCAGAGGACCCCATGGTGCCCACGTCAGCGCGCCTGTTGGTCCAGTCGCCCTCCCCAGAGGACCCCATGGTGCCCACGTCAGCGCGCCTGTTGGTCCAGTCGCCCTCCCCAGAGGGCCCCATGGTGCCCACGTCAGCGCGCCTGTTGGTCCAGTCGCCCTCCCCAGAGGGCCCCATGGTGCCCACGTCAGCGCGCCTGTTGGTCCAGTCACCCTCCCCAGAGGGCCCCATGGTGCCCACGTCAGCATGCCTGTTGGTCCAGTCGCCCTCCCCAGAGGACCCCATGGTGCCCACGTCAGCGCGCCTGTTGGTCCAGTCGCCCTCCCCAGAGGACCCCATGGTGCCCACGTCAGCGTGCCTGTTGGTCCAGTCACCCTCCCCAGAGGGCCCCATGGTGCCGTCAGCGCGCCTGTTGGTCCAGTCGCCCTCCCCAGAGGGCCCCATGGTGCCCACGTCAGCGCGCCTGTTGGTCCAGTCGCCCTCCCCAGAGGGCCATGTGGTGCCCACGTCTGTGCCCACGTCAGCGTGCCTGTTGGCCAGATTGTCTCCTCTAACAGGCAGTCCCAAGGAGGCAGTGGCTCCCCACACAGATGAGCATTCTGGCCCTAAGCCAGCTCTCACCATGGCTCTCACCACACCCCTTCTCACCCTCGGGACTGACCAGCCTGCCTTCCTCTCACTCCCCACTCCCTGCCCACGCTTACAGTCCCCTCCACCCCCATGGCTCTGCCCACCCCATCATCCAGTGCGATTTGGTTCGGGACTCTCTTTCCAACAGCCTCTTTCTGTTTCCACGTCTCCCTGGCCAACAAACCCACCCCACCATGCTGAAGCTGCTAGAACACTGCTTGGCCCACGAGGGCCTGGAACCACGAATGTCTCTTGCTGTCAAAGGGCAGGGCCTGTGGCCCCAACTCAGATCACGGCCTTTGTACCCTCCAAGACTCAGGGACAGGCATTTCCACCCTGGAGGCAGAGTTTGCTCTGCTCTTCACTGTTTTCAAAGCAATCTTTTTAGGGGAGAATAAAACACACATACGGAAACGTCCACAGGGCCAGCGCTGTGGAATTGTGGATAAAGCCGCTGCCTGCAGTGCTGGGATCCTATATGGTGCCAGTTGGAGTCCCAGCTGCCCCACTTCCAATCCAGCTCTCTGCTATGACCTGGAAAAGCACCAGAAGATGGCCCAATTACTTGGGCCCCTGCACCTGCTTGGGAGACCTGGAAGAAGCTCCTGGATCCTGGTTTCAGATCGGTCCAGCTCTGGCCAGTATGGCCATTTGGGGAGCAAACCAGCAGATGGAAAACCTCTTTCTCTCTCTCTCTTCCTCTCTGCCTCCCCTTCTTTGTAACCCTGCCATTCAAATAAATAAAAAATCATAAAACAAACCCAGAGAGATGCTTAGAAATTTGAGGGAATGAGTCAAATGGAAAAAAAGAAAGAAATGTTGATGGAGCCGGTGCTGTGGTATAGCGGGTCAAGCAGCCTGGAACAGCCGCACCTCATATGGGCACTGGTCTGTGTCCTAGCTTCTCCACTCCTGATCCAGCTAACGCACCTGGGAAGGCAGCAGACGATGACCCAAGTGCTTGGCCCCTGTTACCCACAAGGGAGACTGGCTCTTGGCTTTGGCCTGGCCAAGCTATGACCATTCGAGGAGTGAACCAGCAGATGGAAGATCTCTCTGTGTCTCTCTTTCTGTCTGTAACTCTGCCTTTCAAATAAATAAATAAATAAATAAATAAATAAATAAACATTTTAAAAAGAATTCTACAAATAAGAGTAGAGCTTGATAAATTTTTAAAAGGAAACATAAGCATGTACCCAGCACTCTGCTCACACGGCCAGTCCTCTCCTGAGGAAGACCGCCCACTGGCCCACCTCCAGATGCTATACTTAGATCAAGCCTCCACCCCTCCTCTCCCCGTTAACGCTGCTCCATTAACTGCTCCTAGAAGACTCGGGTTTAAACCTATGAATGAGTTTGGGCAGTGAAATTTTGCTCCATGCCCAACAGATGTATGCACGGGGATACCTTCTGCTGCTCTACAGTCGCTCCCACAGGTACTTGGAAGACTGCTGGACAGGGTCCACTGAAGCTGAGCGCATGCAAACCCAAGGACCACACATTCTCCAAGTGTCCAGCCCCCAGGAGTATGTCTGCTCGCCAAGACACGACGTGCACGGACATTCACAGGAGCAGCTATTTCTGGCCGTCAGGACTGGAGACGGCCCAGCTCCGGGCTTGCTTTGTGCTCTTTGAGTACTGTGTTTGATGACTCGAAGCTCCTGCTTTAGGCCTGGATTTTAGTCATCCAGCGACTATATTTTCCCCTTTTTTGCTTATCGTTATGCATTTGGTATCTTATTTAACACATCTTTGCCTGTAAGCAAGCGACAAAGGTATTCATGTTTTTTCCAGATTTGTTATTCTGCTTTTCACATTTAGAGCTACACCGTATGAGATGAATATGCCTTCTGCCGTAATTTTGCTCGTAGCTGACAGTACTGACTGGCTCACACAACATCCACTCCTGAAACTCTCCGTCCGCCCCCTTTGCCGGTCTTCTTTATCAACTTCCCTCTAGCTGGAGGTGGCCAGATGCAATTCATGCAATGGCACTCAAGTGACGTACGTGAGAGGCTGTGGATTTCTTGAAAAAAAGGCAGCCCACAGCAGTGACGTTATGTGACACTTTTAAAAGACACGCGGTATCCGTTAGGAGAACCTTTATCCAGGAGTGCCCGGTTCAGAGCTCGCGCTGCAGACACGGTGGAGGGGAGGTGTGGCTTCCAAGCAGTGCACCCCTGTGCAGTGGCCTCTGCCCATCTCCGCGTGACTCACTGACTTCCTCGTGTTTCTGTGCTGAATCCCATGAGCAACAGGAACGCGACTTTTTTATTTGTTGTCAGCCCAAGTATGATTTTTATTCAGGGTCAATCACGAGAGACCTGAAAGGCGTTTTGGTTTAAAAATCTTTTTACATGTTGATCATGAACTCACTTTACTTGTTCTGTTTTAAGCACTCACTAAAATGTTGTATGATTATTTTTTCTCCTCTCTGTGGCTGTTTGTTCCTTCCAACAAGATACTTCTGTTTGTGTGAGATTTTTTTTTTTTTTAATTTGACAGATAGTTAGCAGTGAGAGACAGAGAGAAAGTCTTCCTTCCGTTTGTTCATCCCCCAAATGGCGGCTACAGCCGGAGCTACACCAATCTGAAGCCAGGAGCTAAGTGCTTCTCCTGGTCTCCCATGCGGGTGCAGGACCCAAGCACTTGGGCCATCCTCCACTGCCCTCCCGGGCCACAGCAGAGAGCTGGACTGGAAGAGGAGCAACCAGGACTAGAACCTGGCACCCATACGTGATGCCGGTGCTGCAGGCGGAGGATTAATCATGTGAGCCACGGTGCTGGCCCCGAGATATTTTCAATTGTCATTACACATTCTCTTTTTATATTAATAGGAACTGCAGCAAAAATAAAAGAGATGAGGGTTCTGCGAGGATTGGGGACGACGGACTGATAAGCCAAGGAAGAACACGCTGAAGGCTGCATCGCAGGGCCCATGGATATAAATTTTAGAATTGGAATTCATCTCCCAACAGTTTGTCCATTTGGTAAACTAGTTAAGACCCAGAAAATTCATCTTGAGTTAGGAAGAAAACAAAAGAATAAATAATTCAAGCTATCGTCTGTGAGAGCTTCCTGGATTCTGCTGAACAGGTTGCCAAGGGGAAGGAAATCTTAGTGAAATGACTTTTCCTCTAATCTTTTAAGGTAATAGAAAGATATTACTTCTTAATTGAGGAGAGAAATTTCATTCCAACTTGTACATTTCAACTTCAATAACTTCCAATTCCAACATTACTACCCTAATATTTAATTATTGTATTATTATTATCATTATTACCATAATTATTTCTCTTCTCTATTACTATATTCTTTGCACATGTATGTGAGGATGTGATCACCACCTAGTCTATAATTGAGGCTGTAAGAATTCCCTGAGTGTAAAGTCATTTGGAAACTAGGACTGACCAACTCTCTTGGGATTTTTTAGATGTATTAAGAAGTCAGAGAAAAGGAATTCGACAAAGACCCTGGGTGAATTCAGTCCAACAACCAGCAGCCCACACGACACGAAGCAACCAAGAGTCAATGGTTCGTTTTTAAAAATTTTAACTCGGTTGTTTCAGTGCTTGTGTTTTGGAATTCAGCCATGTGACGGCATTCCTGAAATGATTAAAAGCACAGATCTGGGCCCCAGCTGGACCTCTCTTCAAACCTCACTGCCTAACTGGGGAACCTTGAGCAAGTTACTTCCTCCGAGACTCATCTCCCAAGCAGGATGAGAAGTCTGTCGCACACGGGCTGGCGTGGAGGCACGGCCAGTTAAGACACAGCCTGGGGGACTGACTTCCCGTACCAGAGAGCCTGGCTGCTGTCCCGGCTGCTACACTGTTCTGATCCAGTTTCCTGCTAATGTGCCTGAGAGAGCAGCGGGAACTGGCCAAGTTCATGGGCTCCTGCCACTCACCTCTGTCTCAGATGGAGTTCTGGGCTCCTGGCTTAGGCCTGGCCCAGATCTGTTCATTGTGAGGATCTGGGCTGTGAACCCACAGATAGAAGATCTCTCTTTGACTTTCTCCATCTCCCTGTCATGCTGCCTTTCAAACAGATAAAGAAAGCTTTTTTTAAAAGGTTGGGCTGGCCTTGTGGCACAGCTGGTTAAGCTGTTGCTCATAAGGCCAGGCTCCCATGTCAGAGTGCTGGTTCAAGTCTCTGCTTCCAATTCAGCTTCCTACTCGTGTGCCTGGGGAAGCAGCAGGTACGGCCCAAGTGCTTGGGCCCCTGCACCCATGTAGATCAGGATGGACTTTATTTTAAAAATGTATTTGTTTATTTGAAAGGCTGAGTTACAGGAGAGAGAGAGAGAGAGAGAGAGAGGGAAGGAGAGAGAGAGAGACATCTTCTATCCCAATGGTTCACACACACCCCCCCCCCCCAACTAGCCACAACCACCATGGCTAGGCCTGCCTGAAGCCAGGAACCTGTAACTCTATTCACAAGGGGGCAGGGGCCCAAGCACTCAAGCCATCTTCCTCTGATCTCCCAGGCATATTAACAGGAAGCTGGATCAGAAGTGGAGCAGCTGGGACTAATGTTGGCTCTGTAACAGTGGCTGAACCCACTGTGCCACAACTCCAGGATGGAGTTCTTGGCTCCTGGCTCCAGTCAGGCTCAGCTCTGGCTGTTGTTGGTATGGGGAGTGAACCAGTAAATGGAAGATCTCTCCCTCTCTCTGTTGCTCTAGCTTCCAAATAAATAAATGCATCTTCAAAAATACGATATCTATCACACAGAGTTGGCAGTTGTGAAAATGATCTGACAATGTTTTTAAAATGATTTAGCAAAGGGGCTGGCACTGTGGCGCAGTGGGTTAATCTTCCACCTGCGGTGCTGGCATCCCATGCAGGCACCAGTTCTAGTCCCAGCTGCTCCTCTTCCAATCCAGCTTTCTGCTGTGGCCTGGGAAGGCAGTAGAGGATGGCCAAGGTGCCTGGGCCCCTGCACCTGCATAGGAGACCAGGAGGAGGCTCCTGGCTCCTGATCAGCGCAGCTCCAGCCGTTGCGGCCATTTGGGGAATGAGCCAATGGAGGGAAGACCTTTCTCTCTGCCTCTCCTTCTCACTAACTTCACTTCTCAAATAAAGAAATAAAATCTTTTTAAAAAATGATTTAGCATGTCTGACATATATCACAAATAATAAATAACTAATATTATCATCTTTATTCAAGAAGGCAAAAAAACCCATCTAATTTTTGTACAATTGATGCTCTTTAATAAAGTTCAGTTACTTTTTCAGAGAACTAACAGTGTTCTAATACAAACTACTGCTTATAGAAACATTGTAAGTTAGAGAAGTGATCAACCACAGTCTGACTACTGCTGTCCTCTAGGAAGCCTTGACATCGTGTACACGGGTCCTGTTGTTCTCACACACATTCCAGACGTCATCTCATTGACATCTACAGAATTCCTCCTGGGACTCTGAGAACTGACATCTTGACAACGCTGGGTCCTACGATTAGTGAACACATGTGTGTGTGTGCATGTAGCCCTTTATTTAAATCCTTTGACTTGTCTCACCTGTGTGGTATACTTTTTGGCACACAATCCTGCACGTATTTTCTTAGATTTACAGCCATTTCCTCACAATTAAGTCAGATGCCAGCCGTGGGTATCTTGATGGTCTTTATCAGATTAACGACCTTCTCACTCTAGTGCCCGGAGAGTTTTGATCACAAATGGACGTTGAGTTTCATCAACTTCTTTTTCTGCATCTGTTGAGATGATCTTGTGATTTTTTACTTTATTCTGTTATTATGGTGAATTGCATTTATTGATTTTCAAGTTATTGAATCAGACCTGCACTCCTTCAGCAATCATCACTTGGCGATGATGTATTATCCTTTTTATATATTCCTATATTTTACTTTCTAATGTTGTTGACATTGTTCTGTAGCTTTCTTAATTTTTTAAAAAAATTTATTTATTTTACTTAGGAGGCAGAATTAGAGAGGAATCTTCCATCCACTGGTTCACCCCCCAAATCCCCACAAAGCCTGGGGCTGGGCCAGGCTGAAGTCAGGACCCTGGAACTCCACCTGGGACTCACTTGGGCATGCACCCAAGGACTTCATTTGGGTCTCCCATGTGGGTAGCAGGGGCCCAAGGACTTGGGCCATCCTCCACTGCTTTCCCAGGCACATCAGCAGGGAGCTGGATTGAAAGTGGTACAGCCAGGACTTGAATGGGTGCCCACATGGGATGCTGGCTACATACCTCTGAACCCACGTGGAAGACCCAGATGAAACTCCTGGCTCCTGGCTTCAGCCTGGCCCAACCTCAGCCACTGTGGCCATCTGTGGAGTGAATCAGTGGATGGAAGCTCTCTCGCTCACTCTCTCTCTCTTCTCCTAACTCTGCCTTTAAATAAATAAAATAAAAAATAGTGAAGTATACAATTCTGTGGCATTTCATACATCCACCAAGTTATACAATCATCATCTCTACCCAGTTTGAAGACATCGACATCATACCAGAAAGGAAACCCTGTGCAGACAGGCCTCTGTCCTGTGGATTCGTCTGTCCCGAGTGTGACGGGACGGGGGTCATACAATAAGTGACCCGTTGTGTCTGCCTCACTCACTGAACCCAGTGTCGTCAAGGTGCATGCACGTTGTAGCATGCAGCCATACTTCGTTTTTAGGCCTGAATAAAACACCGTTGTAAAACATAGCACATTGTTTATCCAATCATCAGTTGGTGGACCTCTGGCACTGTAACCAGTGCAGTTATAAACACTCCCTGTTTTAATTGCCTATTTTCAATGTCTGTTCTGTTTTCATTCTTGATTAGCTGAGCCAGTTTTTGGTGCCATTGATTTTGTTCTACTGTGTGTTTTTTCCCCTCTGTTTTCGACTTCACTGACTTCTACTCTTATCAGTACACATTGGCTTTATAGCCTGTGATCTTGCTAAACTCATTTCTTATTTCTAAGAGCTTTTCTCCTAATGCTTCCTGTTGGTTTAATGTGTTTTACTTAAGGTGGGGACACAGATTGATTTGGGACCTTTTCTCTTCTCTAATATCAGCATTTTTTTAAAAAAAAGATTTATTTTGTTTATTTGAAAGGCAGAGTGACGGGGGCGGGGGAGGGAAGGAGGGAGGGAGGGAGGGGGAGGTCTTCCACCTGCTGGTTCACTCCCTAAATGGTCACAATGCTGGAGCTGAGCCAGGCCAAGCCCAGGAGCCAGGAGCTTCATCCAGGACTCCCCTGTGGATGACAGACCCCAAGCACTTGGGCCACCTTCTATGGCTTTCCCAGTTGCCTTAGCAGGGAGCTGGAACAGAAGCCAAGCAGCCAGGACTCGAACCTGCACTTGGCTGTGGGGTTCTGGCATCGCACGCAACAGGTGGCTTAACCCACTGTGCAACACCACCAGCCCCGTCACAGGAGCATTTAATCCACAGATTTCCTTCTGACCACAGCTGCATCCCACAAATGTTTCTATGTTTTATTTTTATTTTCACTTAGGCCAATATAGTCTCTAATTTCCCTTGAAACGCCCTGTTTGAATCATGGGTTACTTAGAAGTCTGTTATTTGGGGATTTTCCAGGTAACTTTCTATGTTGATTTCTAATTTCATTCTAATACAGCAAGAGAACATACTTCACGCAGCTTCAGTTATCTTAAATGTGTTCACGTGTAAGGCTCCTGCGCACTTGCAAAGCGTGTTCTGCTGCATAAGCGCCACTCAGATCCAGTTCTGGGACGGCATCGGTCAGATATGTACAACCATGGTGCACCTCAGCCTCAGGCGTCTCTGTTACCAAGAGTGGTGCTGCCGCGTCCTGCCGTAACCACAGAGACGTTTCCTTCTCTTTCAGGACTGTCAGCTTTGGTTTTGTGTGTTTTCAAACCGTTGGGAGGTGCATTCACGTTCAGAATTCTCATGTCTTCTTGTATCAATGTGTGATGTCTGTCTGTTCCACAAACAGGCGGCCAGGGCAGGATGGGACAGCCCTGCGTCCCTCTCGGAGCTGGGGCGTCCTGAACAAAGGCGAGGCCTGGGGAGCCCCAGGGAGCTCCAGCACTTGCACAAAGCCACAGTGTTTTCACACAGACTCGAGGCTCGGCCTGGGGACTGGCCCAGGTCTCTGACACAGCAGCTGTGTGGTCACTTCCCCGGGACGCAGCCTCGGCTGCAAGCCTTCAAAATACGCCCTCAAGCTGCTAGTCGGTCCGGCAGGCCGCCCCAGGCCTCCCAGAGCCAGCAACTGCCCTGCCCTGCCTGTCTTCCTGGAAATCCACCCAGGTCTCTCCTCAGGCCAGAACCATCACCTTGTGACACGGCAGCTCTGGCAAAGCGCTAAAGCAGGCACAGAGGACCGTGGTATCAACCCGCGTGCAGGTTCTGTGCACATGCGCTCCTGTAGCATTGTTACTGTGGCATTTACTGGCACCCAGAACAGGAGAGCTTTGAGCAAACTGCTCAGTTAGAGAACAGGGAGGAAAACCCCAGGAGCTACCACCTGTGCTGCCCTGCTGCTCCACTATCTCTTCTTGTTCTAACTAATTGTTCGATGAATTCATCTAGTTTTGTTTCTTGCTCATCATATAGAGAACCTCAGACTTGAGTAAATATCTTCTTGCCAATCTGAATGACAGAGCAGAACTGTAGCCCATACACAGGTGCGTGCCATTTGAGACACCAGTTTTCACCACACTAGCTACGCAAACAGAGAACACGGCTACTATCCTGGCAAAAAGGAGTTAGCGCAGTAAAAGAAAGAACAAAAAGATGTGTAAGTGCACGCGGCACTCGGTCCCTACGCTGGTGGTGGGAGCTCAGGGAGGCAGCTGGAATTAGTGAACCTTAGGGACTCGGGGGAAGAAGCCGATCTCCGGAGAGAGGGCGCTGGGTGAGGGAGGCAGGCTTCTCCCAGAGCACTGCGAGTGTGGCCCTGCTGCCTACAAACTCCGATCTGCATAAGGGGCTGGCGGGAAGCAGCGGTGCGGCCGTGCTGCTCAGCAAGGCGGACGTCCAGGGAGCCCAGGCAACACTACAAGGAGCCGCTGCTCCTGCAGTGCTGCTGTCTCCCCAGCCAAGGGCGAGAGTGGTTGCCAGAATTCTAAACCCGGCGCCACGCTGAGGACAGACGGTGCCATCAGACATGAGAGAACTAATTTAACAAGGGGCAGGAAATGCCAACCGCTCCTTTAAGTCCCTTATCAACCAGGCAGGAAGTCCCAGAAGGAGGCTGCCTGTCAGGAGGGGCCTCTCAGCCGGGGATGTGGTCCTCAGCCCAGCGGCCAGAGGACAAGCTTAGGTGAACAGGTGCACACGACCCACCTGTGGGGCCTGAGGAGGAAGCCCGCAGGCCACAGCACCAGTTCAGACAGAGCAACCTCCACACCATTGAGAGCCTCCCCTCTGCAGGAAACATGCCGGTCCCAGACTGACAGTGGGGCAGCGGCTGGATCAGTCTCATCACGCTCTGGTTATCTGGCGTCCCTGCTCCGCCAGAGACAATCTGGGCAAACCGCCCAGACACTCGGTCAGCAGTGGCACCCTCGCACACAGCCAGGGTCCCACGAGTCCTGGGTTCCCTCACTTCTCCTGGCAGGTACCAGCCGTTTCAGGTCACGTAAGTGCTGGGTTTGTGGTTGTACCTGTCCTTGGCGCTTGGTCTTGGACCAGTTATTAAATCTTGCTGCTTCCTCTCCTGGAGACGAGGAACAGTAACCCCTGTTCAGTGAGGCTGTGTGTGGACTGCAAGCAGCCAGCCGTATGAATCCTCGCGGGACACTGCCTCACACAGGAAGTTTCCAAAACACACATGTTCCTCCTCTATCTTTAATCTTGCTTCGCATACTTAACACATAACGTTCTTTGGACAGATTATTTTCTTTAAAAAGATAAGCTAAGCAGATAATGCTCAAGACTCATGGACGTTAAAAGAATAATCAAGAAATACTATGACCAGGACCCGTGCCATGGCATGGTAGCTTCAGCCTCCACCTGAGGCGCCAGCATCCCATATGGGTGCTGTTTCACGTCCCAGTTGCTCCTCTTCTGATCCATCTCTCTGCTGAGGCCTGGGAAAGCAGTGGAAGATGACCCAAGTGCTTGGGCCCCTGCATCCGCATGGGAGACCTGGAAGAAGCTCCTGGATCCTGGCTTGGGATCAGCCCAGCTTTGGCCATTGTGGCCATTTGGGGAGTGAACCAATGGATGGAACTCTGTAATGTCTGTACCTCTGTCTCTCAAATAAATAAATAACATTTTTTTAAAAAAAATACTATGACCAACTTGTGCCAGAATATTTGATAACATAGATGAAATGGACCCCCCCCCCCAAAAGATCCAATCTGCCAAAACGCACACAGGAAGAAACAGACAAGCAAAACAGGCCTCTGCTCACAAAATTAAACCGACAATGAATACCATTGCAGAACAGAGAGCTCAAGGCCCAGGCCGGGTCACTGGTGAACTCTGCCAACATCTACGAAACATCTCGTACCTGAGAGTCGTGTGCAGCCTAGAAGCAAAGAAAATGCCCCCAACTCATTCCATGAAGCCACTGTTCCTCTGATACCAAGACCAGACCAAGATTTTATAAGAAAACTATACATCTAATGAACATAGATGCAAGGATCCTCAACAAAATGTTAGCAAATAGAATCCAATGATGTATAAATAAGAATTCTGTACCGTGGCCAAGTGGGATTTACCCCAGATACAGCATGCTGGCTCAACATTTTAAAATATGTCACTGCAATTTCTTCACATCCCCAGGCTAAACCTGAGGAACCAGGTGATCGCAATCATAGATGCTGAACAAGTGTCTGACAAAGGCACAAAGCCCTCCCACCAAGATCAGGAACAAGGCGCCACCGCTCATCTCCTTACTACTCTTCCACACATCCTGGATCAGCTAACGCTACGGGCCAAGAAATGAGAATAAAAGGTACAGATTGGGAAGGGAGAAATAAAACTGTCTCTGTTGGCAGATGACATGACTGTCCATGTAGAAAATTCAAAAGAATCAACAACAACAAAACACCAGGAAGGACTCAGCAAGTACACAAAGGTTGCAGTACACACGGTTAATAAACACCACTCAATTGCTTTCCTATCAGCAGCGATGAACAAGTGGAACTGGGGAATCAAAACACATACCAGGCAGGTATTTGACATAGTAGTGAAGACATTGCTAGGGGCCAGTGCTGTGGCATAGTGAGTAAAGCCACCGCCTGCAGTGCTGGCCTCCCATATGGGCGTCAGTTCAAGTCCGGGCTGCTCCACTTACAATCCATCTCTCTGCTATGGCCTGGGAAAGCAGTAGAAGATGGCCCTGCACCCGCATGGGAGACACGGATGAAGCTCCTGGCTCCTGGCTTAGGATCAGTGTAACTCCAGCTGTTGCAGCCAATTGGGGAGTGAACCAGCAGATGGAAGACCTCTCTCTCTCTCTCTCTCTCTCTCTCTCTCTGTAACTGTGACTTTCAAATAAATAAATCTTTTTAAAAATTAAAAAATAAAATATATGGTTATTATAATTTAAGGATAACCAGCAAAAAAAAAATGATGCATAACAGTGAAACTATTAAAAAAAAATAATAGGATGATGGGGGAAAAGGAAGGAAAAAGAAACACAGAATAGATAGGATCTATAGAAAAAGCAAAATAATGTCAACAAATCCAAAAACATCAGCAGTTACAACTGTTTATAACCATTTATAAATGACATAAACATTAACTGTCCCGGGTAAAGATGCTGAGAACAGCAAAACGTTCAGGTGTCTAGCACTTACAAAAGGTGCCTTCACGCTGGCGCCGCGGCTCACTAGGCTAATCCTCTGCCTGCGGCGCCGGCACCCTGGGTTCTAGTCCCAGTTGGGACGCCGGATTCTGTCCTGGTTGCTCCTCTTCCAGGCCAGCTCTCTGCTGTGGCCCAGGAAGGCAGTGGAGGATGGCCCAGGTGCTTGGGCCCTGCACCCGTATGGGAGACCAGGAGAAGCACCCGGCTCCTGGCTTTGGATCAGTGCGGTACGCCAGCCGCAGTGGCCATTGAGGGGTGAACCAATGGAAAAGGAAGACCTTTCTCTCTGTCTCTCTCTCACTGTCTAACTCTGCCTGTAAAAAAAAAAAAAAAAAAAGGCGCCTTCAGAATGCGGACATGCCCAGCCACTGCACGTTCAGTACTGAAAGTCCGAGTTTTCCCCTTAAAATCAGATGCTTGTATGCCCGCGGTCACGGCAGCCCAAAGGCGGAAACAGCCCAAGGGTTGAACAGAAAACAGAACGTAGTGCACCCACGGGATGGACAGGATCCCAACGCAAGAAGCAGCGGAGTTCTGATGTGCGGCTGCACAGGAGGGAGCTGGAACCGTCCCCCCAAGCGAAGCAGCCCCATTCAGAGGTCGACTGTGTATAATCCACTCCCCTGGAGGCTCAGGACCAGGAAGGAGGCCAGAGGCTGCCCCGGCGGAGCAGGGGGAGAGGGCGTTCCCGCACTGTCACAGAGCTGCTTTGGCGGCTGAAACACTGGGAGACTACAGGCGACGCCTGTGCACGCCACATGGTGAATTTACCACTGAAGTGCAAAGACAGTTTTAGCACAACTTAAAAAATTAATAGTGTAATATGTCTCAGCAATTAAATAGTGTGTTTAGTTAGTTAATTTGTTTAAGATACAGCAAGAGCTCCCACCTGCTGGTTCATCCCCAAACGCCTACAAGAGCTGAGGCCAGGCTGGGCCCAAACCTTAGAGCAGGAAATGCCATCCAGGTCTCTCGCACGGGTGGCAGGAACCCGGTTACTTGAGTCATCATGGCTGCCACCCAGGTAGCATTAGCAGGAAGGGGGAGTCAGGCGCCAGAGCCCGGTGTTAATCCATCTTAACCTGAACCTTCCGGCTGGGTAGAAGCTCGGCCCAAGGGTACATTTAATGGGTGAGGTGCATGATATGTCAATTACAGCTCAACAAAGCTGTTTTTAAAGTGTATGGGGTGGATCCAAAAGAAATGCTTTTAGAAATCTTGAAGTCTAAATCATTCTGTTTCTGGGGCTGGCACTGTGGTGTAGCAGGTAAAGCTGCCACCTGTAGTGCCGGCATCCCATACGGGCGCTAGTTCAAGTCCTGGCTGCTCCACTTCTGATCCAGCTGTCTGCTATGGCCTGGGAAAGCAGTGGAAGATGGGCCAAGACTGCACCCACATGGAAGTTCGGAGGAAGCTGCTGTCTCCTGGCTTCAGATCAGCTCAGCTCCAGTCGTTGTGGCCAATTGGGAAGTGAACCAGTGGATGAAAGATCTCTCTCGCTCTCTTTGCCTCTCTTCTCTCTGTGTAACTCTAACTTTCAAATAAATAATAAAATAAATCTTTAAAAAAATCATTCTATTTCTATAGAAAAGAAGAACTTCTGAAAAATAATGAACAAAACACCCATGTCAAGAAGTTATAACAAGGGGCCAGTGCTGTGCCACAGTGAGTTAAAGCTGTGGCTGGCAGCGCCGGCATCCCATATGGGTGCTGGTTCGAGTTCCGGTTGCTCCACTTCTGATCCAGCTCCCTGCTAATGTACCTGGGAAGGCAGCAGAAGATGACCCAAGTGCTTGGGCCCCTGCACCCACACAGGAGACCTGGAAGAAGTTTCTGGCTCTGGGTTTTGGCCTGGTCCAGTCCTGGCTGCTATGGCCACTTGGGGAGTGAACCAGTGGATGGACAATCTCTCCCTGTCTCTCATTCTCTCTCTCTGTAACTCTGTCTTTCAAATAAATAAAACAAATCCTTTAAAAAGTTACAATGTGAATAGTAATATAATCCAAAGAAAAACCAAGAGTGTCAGGGAAGACTGCTGAAACAGAAAACAAAGACACAGCACAGATGCCTACAAAGACTAAAGCTTGTTTTTTTTTAAGATTTATTTATTTATTTGAAAGTCAGAGTTACACAGAGAGAAAAGCAGAGGGAGAGAGGTGGGGGGAGGGTCTTCCATGTGCTGGTTCACTCCCCTGTTGAACGCAATAGCTGGAGCTACACCGATCTGAAGCCAGGAGCCAAGAGCTTCTTCCAGGACTCCCACACGGGTGCAGGGGTCCAAGCACTTGGGCCATCTTCTACTGCTTTCCTGGGCCACAGCAGAGAGCTGGATGGGAAGTGGAGCAGCCGGGACTCGAACTGGCACCCATATGGGATACAGGCACTGCAGGTGGTGGCTTTACCCACTACGCCGACCCCTAAAGCTAGTTTTTTAAGACTAACAAAATTAACCAAACTTTCAGGATAGCATCAAGAGACAAAAAGAGAAGGCAAGAAAGCAGCCAGTATCCGGAATGAAAGGGAGGACACACACATGTGTGTTTCAGAGATTACAGACATGAAGAAGACAGAGGGAGCTTTTTTTTCAATGAATTTGAAATTTTAGATGAAATAATCAAATTCCTAGATAATACAACTTACGAAACTGAATCAAGGGAAGACAGAAGCCATGAGAGCCCTAGGACCGTTAAAGAGAGAACTCAGGACTCGGCAACTTCCTTCAGAGCTCAAGGATCCGGCTGAGACATTCGCGTTGGCAAATTCTCCCAACCAACTGAGGACAAAATCGTTTCAACTGAAGTAAATTATTTTGGAGTACAGAGCGTGGCAGGTAAAGCTGCCCTGTGACACTAACACCCCACATGAGCAATGGTTGGTCAACCAGCTGCTCCACTTGCAGTCCAGCTCTCTGCTTGTGGCCTGGGCCCCTGCACCCACATGGGAGACCCAAATGGAGCTCCTGGCTCCTGGCTCCGGCTTGGCCAGGCCCTGGAGCCATTTGGGGAGTGAACCAGCAGATGGAAGATCTCCCTCCTCTCTCTGTCTCACCCTCTCTCTCTGTAACTCTAACTTTCAAATGCACAGATCTTTTTTAAAAATTATTTCAGAGGACAGATAAAGAGGGGACAACCCTGGACCTGTTTAATAAGACACAGCACTGACCCTGAAGCCTGACAAAGTTACTACAGAGTGAAGAAAATCTCAATTAGAAACTTAAATATAGAGTTCTAAGCAAAAGATGATCAAACCAAAGCTGGTAACATATGAAGGGTGAATGCGACGTGACCTAGGAAGCAAGGCAGTTTAACACCAGAAAACCAGTGAAATTCACCAAAGTAATGAAAGGAGAAGAGTCACATGACCATCTTAATGGGTGTGAGAGAAAATGTTTGATGGGATGCAATATCCATTTATGTGCGAAAGGTCTAGCAAAAACTATAGGGGAAGGAGCCGCGGTAATGAGCACCTACTTTTTAAGAAATCTTTCTTAATAGAAAAGAAAAAAAATGGAATGGACTCCTATCGTACAATACAATGAATTCCTACGAGAGTTAGAGTGGAACCTGGAAGCCCAAACTATCAAACTTTCAGAAGAAAATAAATAAACCCATCATTATGACTCAAGGCAAATAAGGACTTCTTTCAACAAGGAAAAAAATATACTTACGAGAAACATTGTCACATTGAACTACAAGAACTTGTGCTCAGAAAGGAGCCGACCAATGACACGACTAGCGACAAGTGAGGGAAGTACTTTGCTTGCATGTAACTGACCAAGGATTGGCTTCCACGATATCTAAAGATCTGTGAGTCGGCCGGCGCCGCGGCTCACTAGGCTAATCCTCCACCTTGCGGCGCCGGCACACCGGGTTCTAGTCCCGGTCTGGGCACCGATCCTGTCCTGGTTGCCCCTCTTCCAGGCCAGCTCTCTGCTGTGGCCAGGGAGTGCAGTGGAGGATGGCCCAAGTGCTTGGGCCCTGCACCCCATGGGAGACCAGGAAAAGCACCTGGCTCCTGGCTTCGGATCAGCGCGGTGCGCCGGCCGCAGCGCGCCTACTGCGGCGGCCATTGGAGGGTGAACCAACGGCAAAAGGAAGACCTTTCTCTCTGTCTCTCTCTCACTGTCCACTCTGCCTGTCAAAAATCAAAAAAAAAAAAAAAAAAAAAAAAAAAAAGATCTGTGAGTCAATTTAAAAAAATGGAAGCAATCTGTCAGGAACCTGGGCCAAAACAACCCCTGACAAAAGCCGAAGTGCAGATACGTGAAAACATGCCCACCGTTACCTGTAATCAGAGAAAATGCAAACTAGAACCACAAGAAAGCACCATGACGACCTCAGATGGCACAAATTTAAGACAGGCAACAACAAGTGCTGGTGGAGACAAGGCTGATGAGATGGTAGAACTGTGTGGCCACTTTGAAAGGCAGTTTGGGGCCGGCGCCACAGCTCACTAGGCTAATCCTCTGCCTGTGGCGCCGGCACCCCGGGTTCTAGTCCCAGTCGGGGTGCTGGATTCTGTCCTGGTCGCTCCTCTTCCAGGCCAGCTCTCTGCTGTGGCCCGGAAGGCAGTGGAGGATGGCCCAAGTGCTTGGGCCCTGCACCCCATGGGAGACCAGGGGAAGCACCTGGCTCCTGGCTTCAGATTAGCGCGGTGCGCCGGCCGCAGCGCACCGCCCGCAGTGGCCATTGTGGGGTGAACCCATGGAAAAAGGAAGACCTTTCTCTCTGTCTCTCTCTCTCTCACTGTCCACTCTGCCTGTCAAAAAATAAATAAATAAAAATAAGAAAAAAGAAAGGCAGTTTGGTAATCTGCCCAAATGCTGAACACAGACTCTGTGTTATCAAGCAGGTTCTCTCTGAGGTTACACTCAAGACAGGTGAGAAATATGTCCACAAAAGATTCCCACCAATCACTGCTCACGGTAGAAGTATTCACGGCAGCCCCCGAGGGACAGTCTCGCCAACGTTCTCCAGCGGGTGGATGACAAACCTAGTTATACAGTGCACATTCATGAAACACAGCACACCCACGGACAGAATGTCATTCAGCACTAGAAGAGATAAAGAAGGAAGTCCTGAGACCTCACTGACGAGCCTCAGCGGCCGGCCCTGAGTCCCCACCCAACAGAGAAGGCAAGTGCAGGGAGACAGGAGGCGAACCCAGGCTGTCAGGGGCCAGAGGCAGCGCGGTTCCTCCAGGGGTGATGGAACGATCTAAAACTGAAGGCAGTGGGTGAGTCACATGCGCTGTAAATTAAATCTCAATAGCACCATTAGTAGACAACGCACGGGAAAGACTCGGTGACCGTGCGAATTTGTGACAATCTCCCCTGCAGACGAGGACGCGGTGCAACTGAAGCCACATACACCGCAATGTGAAGTGGTGAGGCTGCTGTGAGGCCGCCACGGGCAAGGGCTGAGCCCCGCCTAGGAGAGCGGAATCTCCGTTAACCCAGCAGCTCCACACCCCTGATTATGGCCAAGAGAACTTCCCACACACGGACGCCAGCTCACACCAGCAAAACAAACACCACCAGGCAGAACAGACCACTATCACACAGGCGCAGAAAGTCCTGGGACCACACCCAGCAGCAAGGAAAACCCTCAAAGACACGACACAGAGCACCGGAAGCAAAGTACACCAGAGAGAAGGCGGGCGCCGTGGCCGGGTTAAGTTCAGAGCCTGCACGTTCTACTGTGCAAAGCCGCGAAGCCACTGCCCACAGGATAGGACCACGGTGGCCGGTGCTGGGGACAGAGGCATGAGAGCAGGAAAGGACACACGGGGAGCAGAGTGTCACTCTTCTCCATGCTGGCTGCTCAGGCTCCGTCACTGTTCTATGAAATAAACTCTCGTCGGGGAGGGCTTTGTGCACAGCAGGCTACGCCGCAGCCTGGGACGCTGCACCCTGCATCACCCTGCCCGCTTTGAGTCCCAGCTACTCCAGCTCCCTGCTCTGCACCCGGGAAGCAGCACATGGCGGCTCAGCCACCCGCTGGGAAACCTGGACGCAGCTCCTGGTTCCTGGCTTCAGCCTGGCCTGGCCCTGGCTGTTGTAGACATTTTGGAGGGCAAACCAGCAGATGGAACGAGTCTCTGTCTCTCTCTCTCTCACTTTCTCCCTCCCTCCCTATCTCTGTTACTCTTCCTTTCAAATATATCAAATCTTAAAAAAAAAATTTCAATACGTGCTTCTGTACACAAGGTATATTTCACAACAAAACAAACATCGTATCAAGTGAATTTTCTAGTATATAAACCTTGGCACAAGTCTGACTGTTTCAATAAGCTAATTTTGTAGAAACTGAATAACTGGGTCAAAAGATACTAACATTTTCAAGCCTTTCATTTGCCGGATTCTCATCCAGAGCGGCTGGATCCATTTCCCTGCCTGTTAGTACATCACAGTCCGGGCCGCACTCCCCCGCCCATGTGGCCACCTGCCACTCACATTTAACCCACTGAGTTCCCGCTTTGGTTATCAACATCCTATTAGTGAAGTTTAACAGCTACTCTTCTTGAGTGACTTGGGACATAAATAGCCCCATGAAGTCTCCCAGACCTCTGTATCATCCATGATGTGTTGCCTTGTCCATTCCTAGAACAGCATTCAGCTCCCAGTCCTTAGAAAATCTTCCTACAAATTGCCTCAACTCCCAAGGAAAAAAGTAGAGTTTTACGTAGCAGGTAGGGGCTGGCCTTGTGTGCAATGGGTGACGTGGCCACCTGGGACTCCAGATCCCACATCAGCGTGCAGGTGCGAGTCCTGTCGGCTCTGCTTCAGTCCGGTCCCCTGATACTGTGCCTGGGAAAGCAGAAGATGGCCCAAGTGCTTGGATCTCTGCCCCCACATGGGAGGCCTGGATGGTCCTGGCTCCAGGCTTCAGCTTGGCCCAGTCCCAACTGCTGCAGCCATAAGGGGAGTAAACCAACAGATGGAAATTCACTTTCTCTGTTTCTGCTTCTCTCCGTCGGGGAGAGAAATAAAATCTTTAAAAGAAAGTAGTAGCCAGAAGCCTCCTCCTCCTCACCCACTGTCACCATCATCATCTCCAATGCCTGTCGCTTACTCATGGCTAAGTCCGCCGGCCTGCGAAGGCGGTCGCTGGTGTTCACTCTGAGCAGCCCCCTACGTGCAGTCTGGGCAGGCTCTGTAACTTGGATCCAAGTTCATGGCAGGGGCGGCATCTGGCCCAGCAGCAGGACACCTGCATCGGGCACCGGCGCGCCTGCTTTGGAGTCCCCGCTCTGGCTGCTGATTCTAACTTCCTGTCCACGCAGACTCTGGGAGGTTCAAGTGGCTGGGTCCCTGTCACCCAGAGGGAGACCTGGATTGTGCTCCTGGCTCCTGGCTTCAACATCCTGTGTCACTGCAAGCATTTGGGCAGTGGGCCACTAGAGGGGAGCCCCCCCACCTCTGCTTCTCAAATAAACAAAAAGAAGGCAAATTTCAGCAACAACTAGAAGTCCTTTTCTACATAAAACACTGGCTAAGAGGCCGGCACTGTGGTGTAGAGGGTAAAGCTGCTGCCTGCAGTGCCAATATCCCATATGGGCACCAATTCGAGTCCCAACCGCTCCATTTCCGATCCAGCTCTCTGCTATGGCCTGGGAAAGCAGTGGAAGATGGCCCAAGTCCTTGGGCCCCTGCACCCACGTAGGGGACCTGAAAGAAGTTCCTGGCTCCTGGCTTCAGCCTGGCAAAGCCCCTGCCATTGCAGCCATTTGGGGAGTTAACCAGCGGATAGAAGCTCACGTTCCCTCCCTCTCTCTTTCTCTTCCTTTAAAATACAAAAAATAAATATTTTTTTAAAAAATAGTTACTTCTTTGAGAGGCAGAGAAACAGAGAGCCCCCATATGCTAGTTCGCTCCCAGTGCCTCGACAGCTGGGGTGAGGTCAGGCCCACGCCAGGAGCCAGGAGCTCAGCAGAGGACTCCCACGTGGTGGCAGGGCCCCGATTACTTGAGCCTTTACCACTGCCTCTAGGGGCTGCATTAGCAGGACACTGGAGTTCCGAGCTGACGCTGGGACTTGAACCCAGGCATCTGCACCACCAAGCCAAACACCAGCCCTGGAGCAGGTAAGTTTTATGAGTGGACATGGACACAGAGAAAACGGGCCCACGGGGCTGGTCAAACACAGGGCTTCTGGCGGTCACTGTGTCACACGGGAGCCCTGTGTCTCGGCACCACCTCCTCACAGCACGGTTCCTGGACAGTCTGCACTGCTCGGCCATCACCTCCCCAACCTCCCCGCTCAGGGGAGCCCACCTCACACACCCAGGATCCTCTGCTCAAGTCAGACAGGAGACCTCCCCGTCAAGACCCGGCCTTCTGCCAGCGTGCTGCCAACTCAGCAGTTCTCTGGGCTTTGTCCTCAGATCAATACTCGTGCACGGATCCTGCGTGGTTTCTCAGAGCCTGAGTGACAGAGAGGGCGGGGCCAGAGCACTAAACTGATGCCTCGTGCTTTCCTACGCACTTCTAACGCAGATCACTGTGCTTTGTGTTCACATAGTCTTTTAAGCCACTTTATCTAGTAGAGGGCAGACTGGGCTTTTTTTTTTTAAATAAAAGATTTACTTATTTGAAAAAGAGTTACAGAAAGAGAAAGAGAGAGAGAGAAAGAGAGATATCTTTTGTCTGCTGGTTCACTCCCCAGATGGCTACAACAGCCAGGGCTGGGCCAGGCTGAAGCCAGGAGCTTCGTCCAGGTCGCCCATGTGTGTAGCAAGGACCCAAACCTTGGGCCATCCTCTGCTGCTTCTCCCAGGAGCTGGATCAAAGTGCAGCAGCTGGGACGTAAACAAGCACCCACAGGGGACATGGCAGGCAGTGGGTTTACCTAGTTACACCACAATGCTGGCCACTAAACGGGGCTTTTCACAACAGTTTTTCACTGCTTTACAGTGCTGGCACTGTGTGTAGTAGACTAAGCCTCTGCCTGCAGCACTGGCATCCTGTATGGACAGTGATTCATGTCCCTGCTGCTCCTCTTCCAATCCAGCTCTCTGCTTATGGCCTGGAAAAGCAGTGGAAGATGGACCAAGTGCTTGGGTCCCTGCATCCACAAGGGAGACCCAGAAGAAGCTCCAGGCTCCTGGCTTCAGGTGGCCATTTGGGGAGTGAACTAACAGATGAAAGACCTCTCTCTCTCTCTGCCTCCACCTCTCTGTAACTGCCTCTCAAATCAATCAATAAAAAAATTTTTTAAAAAACTATAGTCATTGAGATAAAATTCAAAAAAATATAGAAGTTGCTATTAGGAAGGAAGGAAGGAAGGGAGGAAGGAAGGAAGGAAGGACGGAAGAAATAGACAGTTCCTTTGCCCCCATTTGAAAAAAGGAAGGAGTTGGACCACAGGGGAGTGAGGACGACTGAGAGTCACTGCCAACTGCAGAGAGGCTAGAACCAGGCTCCCACTTTCTTTTGTTTTGCTTTTTAGATTTTTTTTTTTAATTTTTAAAAATTTCATTTATTTCCGTTTGAAAGGCAGAGAGAGACAGAGATGGTCCATCTGCTGATCTACTCCTCAGATTCCTGCAACACGCTGGGGCTGAGCCAGGCCAAAGCCAGGAACCCAAACTCCATCCGGGTCCCCCTTGTCCTGGAGCCTCATATGCTGCCTCCCGGAACGCGCATCAGCAGGAACCTGGCTCAGACTACAACCAAGCGCTCGGATACAGGATGCTGACATTCAAGGTGGTGACCTTAACTGCTATGCTAAACACCCACCCCTTCTTTTGTTTAGTTGGTTCTTTTTAAAAAGATAACAGTCGTATTGAAACTTAAATTATTTACATTGTTTATTTGGAAGGCAGAGAGACAGAGACACAGAGCTCGCCCATCCACTGGTTCATTCCCCCACTACCCACAACAGCTGCGGCTGAAGCAGGTCAAAGCCAGCAGCCAGAATTCAGTCTGCGTCTCCCACACGGGGGACAAGGGCCCAGTACTCGAGCCTTCCAGGGTGCACATTAGCAGGATGCTGGGGTGAGAAGTGCAGCAGGTAGTTGGATCCAGGTGCTCCAATATGGGATGAGGGCGTACCCCCGGGCAGGCTCCTGCCCACTCTGCCCCGCACCTGCCTGGGACTCCTGCTGTTGACCCCTCCCAGCTGCCTCCTCCGCCACTCCAAGCTGTGTCATAACATACGGGGTACGCACTCAAGCTTGGCTCCTGGCCCCGCCTTCATTTTCCAAACTGGCTGAAATGCAATATTTAGTTCTTATTACACAATGTGCTGTACAACACACGTGTATTTCTGTATCAGCACATGTAATTTATGAGGGAAAAGCGCACAGGAACGTCTTGTAGGCTGGTCTTCACTTTCTTGATGGTGCTTCTTGAACTACAAACGTTCTTAGTTTTGATGAAGAAGTCCAGTTTATCTACTTTCCCTTCCGGCACTGTGCTTTGGTGTCCTACAAAGAAGGCTTTGACTAATCCAAGGTCAGAAATGTGAAACAGGGGTCGGCGCTCTGGCATAGGGGGTAAATCTGCCGCCTGCAGTGCCGGCATCCCATATGGGCGCTGGTTTGAGTCCTGGCTGCTCCACTTCCAGTCCAGCTCTCTGCTGTGGTCTGGGAAAGCAGTGGAAGATGACCTAAGACTTTGGGCCCCTGCACCCATGTGGGAGACCTGGAAAAAGTTTCGGACCCCTGGCTTTGGATTGGCCCAGCTCCAGCTGTTACCTCCATCTGGGGAGTGAACAAGCAGATGGAAGATTTCTGCCTCTGCCTCTCCCTCTCTGTAACTTCACCTTTCAAATAAATAAATAAATATTAAAAAAAAGAAATGTGAAATAAAAAACTCCAGGAGCAGGATAGGAACTCAGTTCTTAGAATACCAGGTCACCCTGTGAGCACAGCACCCACCAGACACCAGGTCACCCTGTGAGCACGGCACCCACCAGACACCAGGTCACCCTGTGAGCACGGCACCCACCAGACACCAGGTCACCCTGTGAGCACGGCACCCACCAGACACCAGGTCACCCTGTGAGCACGGCACCCACCAGACACCAGGTCACCCTGTGAGCACGGCACCCACCAGACACCAGGTCACCCTGTGAGCACGGCACCCACCAGACACCAGGTCACCCTGTGAGCACGGCACCCACCAGACACCAGGTCACCCTGTGAGCACGGCACCCACTAGACACCAGGTCACCCTGTGAGCACAGCACCCACCAGACACCAGGTCACCCTGTGAGCACAGCACTCATGTGTGTAAGCTGTATGGTTCTGCAAGACAATGTGGGGTGGAGGCATGATTGGGCCAAAAGGCCTGGGCATTTTTTTAAAAAGATTTATTTATTTATTTGAAAGTCAGAGTTACAGAGAGATGAGAGGCAGAGAGAGAGAGCAGTCTTCCATCTGATGGTTCAGTCCCGAGATGGCCATGGTGGCCAGAGTTGCACCAATCCGAAGGCAGGAGCCAGGAGCCAGGATCTTCTTCTGGGTCTCCCAGGTGGGTGCAGGGGCCCAAGGACTTGGGCCATCTTCCACTGCTTTCTCAGGCCATAGCAGAGAGCTGGATGGGAAGTGGAGCAGCTGGGACTCGAACCGGTGCCCATATGGGATGCTGGTGCTTCAGGCCAGGGCATTAACCCGCTGTGCCATAGCACCGGCCCCAGCCTGAACATTTTTGAGACTGTTGATAAATCAGACAGCTTGCTTTCTTTTAAAAAAATAAAGATTTACTTATTTATTTGGGAGGCAGCATTACAGACAGAGACAGGGAGAGACAGAGAACCTCCATCTGCTGGTTCCCTCCCCAAATGGCGTCAATGGCCGGAGCTGGGGCGATCCAAAGCCAGGAGCTTCCTCTGGGTCTCCCACATGGGTGCAGGGGCCCAAGCACTTGGGCCATCCTCCCTGCTTTCCCAGGTGCATTAGCAGGGAGCTGGATCAGAAGTGGAGCAGCAGTGGCTCCCTCACTGGGATGCCAGCGCCTCAGGCAGAGGCTTAACCTACCACGCCGCAGCGCTGGCCCGCGGCCAGTTCTCAGAAAGCCCTGCCCGGCTCGCACTCCCCAGGGCAGGGGAGGAGAATTCTGTTTTTCATTGTGTGCTTGCCCAGTTTGAGTATTACCCCTTCTTACGGTCTTTGTGACTTTAATGGGAGAACAATGACTATCCTCTTTCAAGATTGACCCTCTTAGGGATGATGTAATAACCCCCTTGCTTCCCGTCCCGGATGGATACTCAGCTCTCACAGGTGGGTTAGCCAATGCATCAGGTCACTGGCTGGGAGGGCATTTATCCCCTCCAACCTGGCATGAGTGGGACCCAGGAACAAATTATGGGAAGGACATTCAAAGACTGTCTATTTCTTGAGATTATTCACATGCATTTCTCAGAGCACTGGGGGAAAATGAGTGGTAAACGTGACCCAGAATATACAAGTAGCTTCATGATACACCCAAGTGAAAAAATGACGTTGGGCCCCTTCCTCCCACAATGCACAAAATTCACTCAGGATGGGTCTCAGACCCAAAGAGAAGAGCACGCGCTGCCAGACTCTGAGAGGAGACACAGCAGTAAATCCTCACGGCCTCGGTTAGCCAAGCCATCCCAGACAGCACACCAAGGTACAGTGCCAGAAGGAAAGACAGGAAAACCGGCCCTGTTCAGAACGAAGTACCTGTGTTTCCAGGAAGGTGTCGTCAAGAAAGCGATGACCCACACACAGGAAAAGACATTTGTAAGGCGCCCAGCTGGTGAGAGAGGCTTCTCCGGACTACCTAGAGAATGCCTACAGCTCAGCAGTAAAAAGACCAACCAGAAGACGGGCAAAGCGGGGGCAGGTGTGCGAGGCAGAGGTTGTCACCACCTGTGAGGCCCCCATTTCATAGCCAAGTTTCTGGTGTGAGTTCTGGCTCCTCCACTTCCCACTCAGCTTCCTGCAGGTGTGTGCAAGCAACTGGGGAACCTACCACCCACGTGGGAGACCCGGATTGTGTTCCAGGACCCCGGCTTCTCCTTGGCCTGGCCCTGGCTGCTGTGGGCACTTGGGGAGTGAACCAGAGGGTGAAAGACCTATCGGCGCCTATGTCTCTGCCTCTTTCTCTCTGTTACACAAAATAAAATAAAAACAAAAAGCAGCAGATTTCCTAAAAATTGGGCAAGGGATCTGAACTAGACATTTCTCCAAAGAATACATGCAAATGACCAGTGGCACATGAGAAGACGCTCAGCATCACTAGTCACGGGTGCGCATCCACCCGTCCTGAGATGGTGCATCATGCCTACCGCCATGGCTGTGATGAGAGAGAGAGACGGGGAGGCTGGGGTACCTGGGTGCCAGGCCCTGCCACAGCTCCCTCCCAGGCAGACACTGGAGGACAAGAAGGAGGGCTCAAGCACCCGGTTCCTGCCACCCACGTGGGAGCCTGCACCGGGTTCCTGGCTCCTGCTCAGGACTCTGCCCCTCCCCTCCCTGGAGGGCACTGGCAGTGAGCCAGCGGATAAGAACTCTCTTCTTTCTCTCTCTCAAAAAAAGTAATAAAATAAAAAAGATGAAAACAAGCACTTGGTGAGGGTGTGGAAAAACTGGGAGACTTACAGGTCATGTAAATTTAAATGCAAAATAGTTCAGCTAGGCCGGGCGCAGCGGCTCACTAGGTTAATTCTCCACCTGCAGCACCGGCACCCCAGGGTTCTATTCCCAGTCGGGGCTCCGGATTCTGTCTGGTTGCTCCTCTTCCAGGCCAGCTCTCTGCTGTGGCCCGGGAGTGCAGTGGAGGATGGCCCAAGTGCTTGGGCCCTGCACCCACATGGGAGACCAGGAGGAAGCACCTGGCTCCTGGCTTCAGATTGGCGCAGCGTGCCGGCTGCAACACACCATCCATAGCGGCCACTTGGGGGGTGAACCAACAGAAAAAGGAAGACCCTTCTCTCTGTCTCTCTCTCACTGTCTAACTCTGCCTATCAAAAAACAAAATAGTTCATCTGTTTTGTACTAGAGTTTGGCAGGATCCATAAATCACTGAACACAAAGTTACCTATAATCTAACAATTCCACACATGATCCATCAATTCCACACTTGGTCTAACAGTTCCACACTAGATTATCAATTCCACATGTGATCAAACAAATCCACTTTGATGTATATGAGGAGGTCTTTAAAAAATTCATGGAAAATGCATAGTATGGGGAAAAAACATGTTGGAGCTGGGGCTGTTGTGTAACAGGTAAAACCGCCGCCTGCAGTACTGGCGTCCCACATGGGCGCTGGTTAGAGTCCTGGCTGCTCCACTTCCAATCCAGCTCTCTGCTATGGCCTGGGAAAGCAGTAGAAGATGGCCCAAGTCCTTGGGTCCCTGCACCCGTGTGGGAGACCCAGAGGAAGCTCCTGGCTCCTGGCTTCAGCTGGCGTAGCTCTGGCTGTTGCAGCCATCTGAGGAGTGAACCAGCAGATGGAAGACTTCTCTCTCTCTCTCTCTCTCTGCCTCTCCTTCTCTCTGTGTGTAACTCTTTCAAATAAAATAAATAAATCTTTAAAAAAAAGAAAAAGAAAACAATGCATGATTTCAAGAGTGCACACACATGAGCTTATCTTTTAATTCCACTTTCCAGGGACTTTCTGAAATGTCCTTGTACACCCAAGACACAGGACAGTGTTCGTCCATGTGGAAACTTGTATGTGAACATCCACAGCCCCATTGTGCATAGTAGCCAGAAGGTGGGAACGACCCAGCTGTCCACGAGCAGCTGGACGGACAAATGAGGACCCTGTTTCCCGGTGGCATAACGTTGTTTGGCGACCAGAGGGCAGTACTGGCTCATCTAAACACCTGACGCTAAGTGCACACTCTGCATGGGTCTAGGTACAGGGATGCCCAGAGGAAGCAGGTCCTCAGAAACAGGAAACGGACTGGAGGTCTGGCAGGGAGGGGCGAGAGGCGAGGAGCGGCCGCTGGCGGGGGTGACAGCTGCACAACTCCCAGGACACGAGAGCTGCTGAACTGTGCACTTGTGAGCTGGGAGCCAGCACTGTGGCGTGGTGGGCTAAGCTTCTGCCTGCAGCACTGCCATCCCATATGTGTGCTGGTTCAAGTCCCAGCTGCTCCACTTCCCATCCAGCTCCCTGCTAATGAGCTTGAGAAAAGCAGCAGAGGATAGTTCAAGTCCTTGGGCCCCTGCACCCACGTGGGAGACCCAGAAGAAGCTCCTGGCTCCAGCCTGGCCCAGCCCTATCTAAGTATCTATCTATCTATTTAAAAGTCAGAGTTACATAGAGAGAGAAGGAGAGGCAGAAAGAGAGAGAGAGGTCTTCCATCTGCTGGTTCACTCCCAAGATGGCCGCAGTGGCCGGAGCTGCGCTGATCCGAAGCCAGGAGCCAGGAGCTTCCCCCAGGTCTCCCACGTGAGTGCTGGGACCCACGGACTTGGGTTATCTTCGACTGCTTTTCCAGGCCATAGCAGAGAGCTGGGTGGGAGATGCAGCAGCCGGGACTCAAACTGGCACCCATATGGGACGCAGGCACTGCAAGCGACAGCTTTACCCGCTACACCACAGCACCGGCCCCAAAGATAAACCTTTAAAAAATAAAATAAGAGGCCAGTGCTGTGGCACAGCAGGTTAGAGCCCAGGCCTGTAGTGTTGGTATCCCATATGGGCATGAGTTTCGAGTCCTGACTGCTCCACTTCTGATCCAACTCCTCGCTAACGCACCTGGCAAAGCAGTGGAAGAGGCCCCAAGTCCTTGGGCCCCTGCACCCATGTGGGAGACCCAGAAGAATCTCCTGGCTCCTGGCTTCAGATCTGCTCGGTTCTGGCCATTGTCCAGACATTGAGGCCATCTGGGGAGTGAACCAGCAGATAGAAGGCCTGTCTCTGTCTCTACCTCTCTCTGTAACTCTTTCAAATAAATAAATCTTTAAACAAAATAAAATAAATGGGTGAACTACAGGGGATGTTAACTACAAGGTGACTTCAGGAAGTTCATGAGAAATGGAATTAACGTTCATTTTGTTGCAGAATATTTTAAATCCATGCATAGCTCTTCCTTGTAAAACCCACTTTCTGTGAAGTTTTTGAATACCCCCTTATATATTTCCTTAATGCAATAAAAATATTTTGCAGGGGCCAGCGGGTAGGAAGCCTGACCACATCACAGCACTGGGGAGACTGCCGGCTCTGCTCCTGACTCCAGCTTCCTGCGAACGCAGACCCTGGGAGGCAGTGGAGACGACCCAAGAGGCTGGGTTCCTGCCACCCACGTGGGAGACCTGCATTCAGTTCTGGCTCCTGGCTCCAAGCCCAACCCGGTCCCAGGCACTGTAGGCATTCAGTGTACGTGATATATATACGTACGTGATCATTTATGTCCATGATAGCATGACATAGATAGGTATCTACCAGTAAAACTACAGCTGTCCATGCTCTGCCTATCCCCCGTCACTCGTGGAGAGCGTGGTGCTGCAGGTGGAAGCTCCCTTTCCGCTCCCTGGGCCCAGCGCCGTCACCACAGATCCGAGTCACACTGCCCCACTGGACAGCACCGACATTGGATGGGACCTGGCTGCCTGCGCCATGGGGACCACAGCCTTGGGCGAGGAGCGAGCTTCTCCTTAGACATACACAACGTTAGTGCAATCAGCTTCGTGACTATCTGTGGGGACCTTCTTGATGTGAAATTAAACTGTGGCACAGACAGGGATTTTATTACATTTACATGGACCCATAAAACGACCTTTATGGCTCCCAGTGGTGCGAATCGTCTTTTACTTTGTTAATTATCCCCCCCAGCTATCCTGAGCCAAGTCTCCTGCGTCAGTATTGATCTTGATACGAAGACCCGCTAGGGTCTGGAGATGGACCACGGGCAGGCTCGGCGTCTGTGCCACCGCCCGAGGTGCCCTTCAGAGCCGGGCTCGGGGCCTGCGCGGCGCCTGAGGGGGCAGCACCAGGCCGCTCTCCCTTTGGTTGAGCTCAGGGCCCCTGCTGCTCCCGCTCCAGCCCTGGAAGAGGGCTGTTCTTGGGCTGCTTCCGAGCCTCTGCACAAACCCTTCTCAGGAGCCCAGGCCCCTCAGCTGGAAGCTTCCTGGGAGAACCTCTCACTGTTCCGTTCTCCACAGCAGTCTTCAGCAGCTCATCTGTTGCTGCTGACGGGCGTACGCTCGGCGCTTTCAAATGACTCACTTTCTCTGCTTCAGCACAGGAGCCCAGGGCAGGCCGGAGTCTCCCTCTCAGTCCCCGGGCCACACTTCTGAGCAGAGGGGGCCTGGGTGTGACGCAGCCCGGGGTCTGCCCATCGGTTCCTCTGACCCCACAAAGCTGTGGTTGAATGCCCACTGCGTACAAGGCACTCACCTGGCGTCGCTGCTTTTTCAGACTAAAACTTCTACATCCCCTCAACTTCTGGGTCATCCAATTAATTCCACCATGTGAAAGGACTCTGTTTTATGACACATGATTATGCAACGTAGGCCTCTCGTGAATCTTAATTCTTTCATTAACTCCCCTCATTTAACTTATTAGGCACCACTTAGAGCTTGGTAAAATGTACTGTACTTAAAAGTACTCAGCACAGCCCTTTGGAATACTTTAGAATTTATTCTGTTCATTAAAATCGGGCTAATTTCTCCTTCCTGTCTTTTGTGAAACGTTGAGTTGACATCACATTGGTTCTTTCTTGGTTCTTTTTTTCATTGTATTATCACTTTTTTTTTTTTGACAGGCAGAGTGGACAGTGAGAGAGAGACAGACAGAGAGAAAGGTCTTCCTTTGCCGTTGGTTCACCCCCCCAATGGCTGGGGCAGCCAGCGCACCGCGCTGATCCTAAACCAGGAGCCAGGTACTTCCTCCTGGTCTCCCATGGGGTGCAGGGCCCAAGCACTTGGGCCATCCTCCACTGCACTCCCGGGCCACAACAGAGAGCTGGCCTGGAAGAGGGGCAACCAGACAGAATCTGGCACCCCGACCGGGACTAGAACCTGGTGTGCCGGCGCCGCTAGGCTGAGGATTAGCCCAGTGAGCCGTGGCGCCGGCCATGTATTATCACTTCTCGAAGGACACCCATGGTGTAACACTGTCAGTTCACACCCTCCTGGCCCCCAGGCACCGTGCGTGCGTGTGTGAGAGTATATGAGTGTGTCTATAAGTGTGTGTGTCTATAAGTGTGCGTGTGAGTGTGTGTGCATGTGAGTGTGTGAGAGGGAGGAGGGGAGGGGCAGGGGGAGACGGGACTGCGTCACTCTAGACCCAGGGTAAGCTGCAAAGCTGGCAGAACTGCCGCTGCTCTCCCTCCCGGGTGACACCACCCTGTCCCGACCCCAGTCACTGCGCTCCCTTCCTCTGCCCTCCTATTGATCTGCGTATTCAGATCTGACCGCTGCTTCTCTCTCTCAGTGGTTACAAACAACGACGGTGTCCCGACTTTCCCCGGTCTACAGTCTGGGCCGGCCCCAGCTGGTGGCTCTCCACCCCGCACGGAGGCTCACCAGGGGCAGCAGGGCAGTGGGGCTGGCAGCGGTCTGCCTGCCCCTGGCTCCCTCACTGCACAGGGACCTCAGGTGCCCGGCTTCCCGCGTGGTGGCAGAGGAAGCAGGCCCCCCCACCCGCACGCTTCCGCCAGGGAGCGTCCCAGGCTGCACAGACTCCGTCTTTGACAGCAAGAAGGGCTTCTGCGGACGGGGAGGGGAGAAGGGGCCAAGTCTCAAACACGGCGCAAAACCGGCAGCCCCACACTGGTCACCTCAACTGCCGGGTGAGCACTCAGTGCCCGACTACCAGGGCCCTCTCCACATAAGCAAGCACACGCCGCACACGCTGCACACGCTACACACTACACATGCTACACACGCTACACATGCTGCACACACTGTGCACACTGCACACACTACACATGCTACACACTACACACTACACACTACACATGCTGCACATGCTGCACACGCTACACATGCTATACACGCTACACACGCTACATATGCTGCACACACTGTGCACACTGCACACGCTACACACGCTACACACACTACATACACTACACACACTGCACATGCTACACACCACACACGCTACACACTACACATGCTACACACACTACACACTACACACGCTGCACATGCTGCACACGCTACACATGCTATACACGCTACACACGCTGCATATGCTGCACACACTGTGCACACTGCACACACTACACACGCTACACACACTACATACACTACACACTACACATGCTGCACATGCTGCACACACCACACACGCTACACGCCACACACGCTATACACTACACATGCTACACACACTGCACACGCTGCACACACTGTGCACACTGTACACACTACACATGCTACACACACTACACACTACACACTACACACGCTGCACATGCTGCACACGCTACACATGCTATACACGCTGCACATGCTGCACACACTGTACACACTGCACACACTACACATGCTACACACACTACACACTACACACGCTGCACATGCTGCACACGCTACACATGCTATACACGCTACATATGCTGCACACACTACACACGCTACACACACTACATACACTACACACACTACACATGCTACACACTGCACATGCTGCACATGCTGCACACACTGCACATGCTACACACCACACATGCTACACACTACACATGCTACACACTGCACACACTACACATGCTGCACATGCTACACACACTACACACTGCACACACTGCACACACTACATACGCTACATACACTGCACACTGCACACACTACACACGCTGCGCACTACATATACTACACACACTACACACACTACATATACTACACACACTACACTACACACTACACACGCTACACATGCTACACACACTACACACGCTGCACACGCTGCACATGCTGCACACTACATACTGCACACACTACACACTGCACACACTACACACACCACACACCTGCACACACTACACACACTACACACTGCACACACACCACACACCTTCACACACTGCATACACTACACACACTACACACTGCACACACACCACACACCTTCACACACTGCACACACTACACACTACACACAACACACACTGCACACTACACACACTACACACTGCACACTACACCCACTACACACTACACACAACACACACTGCACACTACACACACTACACACTGCACACTACACACACCACACACCTGCACACACTACACACACTACACACAACACACACTGCACACTACACACACTACACACTGCACACTATACATAACACACACTACACACAACACACACTACACACTGCACACTACACACACCACACACCTGCACACACTACACACACTACACACAACACACACTGCACACTACACACACTACACACACTACACACTGCACACTATACATAACACACACTACACACAACACACACTACACACTGCACACTACACACACCACACACCTGCACACACTGCACACACTACACACACTACACACTGCACACTACACACACCACACACCTGCACACTACACATAACACACACTGCACACTACACACACTACACACTGCACACTACACACACCACACACCTGCACACTACACATAACACACACTGCACACTACACACTACACACCTGAAAGACACCCGGCACTGCCACCTGCTGCTTTACCTCCCGAATGCCTGTAACTGAGCCCAGCAGCCAGGAACCCAGCCCAGGCCTCCCACGCCTTCGTCCATCCCTGCCGCCGCCCTGGGCCTGCGCTGTTTGGAGCCGGAGTTGGGTGGTGGAGCCAGCAGTGGAAGCCAGCTATTTCTATGTGGGATGCAGGCATTGGAACCGCGAGGCCAAACACCCGGCCCACAAACGGTTTTCAGTGTGGTCCCCACACCACCAGCGTTGGCTACTGGAGGATGTCCTCGCCTCGGTCTCTCCCCTCATCCTCTGTGGGAGGCAGCTCGGCTCTCTGTGACGCCTGGCCCACGTGCAGCCGGCTCTGCTCCCCCGTGACCCCCAACACCGCCCCAGCGAACGGGACCCTGGGTGTGTGTTTCCATGCAAATACGTGTGAGGGTACTTCAAAAATGTGGAAACCGCAGGAAAAATTGTGGAAAACTGGAACTAAAGACAAGCTTGCTTTCGCACAAACACTGAAGGCCACGCCCAGCTCCTCCCCAGTGTGCGTTTCCATGAACTTGAAGACCTACCTGCTCTCTGCACTAGAATAATCTGATTCTCCCAGAGCTTTCTGAGGTATTCTCACATATGTAACATACATGTGTACATGTGTGGAAGTTAGCATGAAAAACTAAGGACTGCGGGGTCACACACTAAGCGTGTGTGCGGCGGGAGGGTCAGCAAGGGTTCTCGGCTGGGCACAGGCGTGAGCAGCTTTGTCCACCACACCTGCTCTCTGGAGCCGGCCCTGCCGGCCCCCGGCTGCCCTGACCCACCTGTCCCACCGCATGGCAGTACCTCTCCTCCAGAGCCCCCTGAAGGCCAACACGTTGGTCTGCTCCGTAAAGAGTGCAGGAGCAGCAGCTGTGTTTGCACACACGGTGGTCTGTGAGCCACCAAGCCCTGAGGAGCCTCCCAGCTCCAGAACGGGTCCTGGGGGCTCACGTGGCTTTTATCAAAACAGCACCCTTTTTGCTGGGACGGCGTGCCAGCATCACGTGTGCACCAAAAATTTTCAAAAATGAAAGTATTACATTTCTTTTTTTTATTATTTGACAGGTAGAGTTATAGACAGTGACAGAGAGAGAGAGAAAGGTCTTCCTTCCGTTGGTTCACTCCCCAAATGGCCGCTACGGCCAGCGCTGCACCGATCCAAAGCCAGGAGCCAGGTGCTTCCTCCTGGTCTCCCACATGGGTGCAGGCGCTCAGGCACTTGGGCCATCCTCCACTGCACCCCCGGGCCACAGCAGAGAGCTGGACTCAAAGAGGGGCAACCAGGAGTAGAACCCGGTGCCCATATGGGATGCTGGTGCCGCAGGCGCAGGATTAACCAAGTGAGCCACAGCACTGGCCCTGAAACTATTACATTTCTAAAATCTCGAGAAAAGCCTGCCTGGGAATTGCGCAGCCTGCACTGGGCAGAGAGGCCCCGAGGGACCCCACTCCCTCTGCTCTGACACTACCTTGCTCAGGGGGGAGGAGCGAGCATCCCCACCCACAGCCTCTGCTGTCTCACCGCGGCAGCCTGGTTTCGTAACATCTGTCTGCCAGTCGCCTACAAATCTCCTCTCCAAGAAATGTTCCTGGGACAATGGTGTGTGGGAGAAAGTTCACTGGACTGGGAGATCGGCTCTGTGCCAGGCTAACTGCGCAGTCGTGGGCAAATCAAAACCATGGTGCACGGGCACACTGGCAGGACCTACGGTGCCGATGCTGCCTACCGGCCCTGGAATGACCTGTGGTGGTGGTGACCATGGGTGCTGGGTGCTGGTGTGGCCTGTGGTAGTGGTGACCGTGGGTGCTGGTGTGGCCTGTGGTGGTGGTGACCGTGGGTGCTGGTGTGGCCTGTGGTGGTAGTGACCGTGGGTGCTAGTGTGGCCTGTGGTGGTGGTGACCGTGGGTGCTGGTGTGGCCTGTGGTGGTGGTGACCGTGGGTGCTGGCGTGGCCTGTGGTGGTAGTGACCGTGGGTGCTGGTGTGGCCTGTGGTGGTGGTGACCGTGGGTGCTGGGTGCCTCTCTTGCCTGTGGTGGTGGTGACCATGGGTGCTGGGTGCCTCTCTTGCCTGTGGTGGTGGTGACCGTGGGTGCTGGCGTGGCCTGTGGTGGTAGTGACCGTGGGTGCTGGTGTGGCCTGTGGTGGTGGTGACCGTGGGTGCTGGGTGCCTCTCTTGCCTGTGGTGGTGGTGACCATGGGTGCTGGGTGCCTCTCTTGCCTGTGGTGGTGGTGACCGTGGGTGCTGGCGTGGCCTGTGGTGGTAGTGACCGTGGGTGCTGGCGTGGCCTGTGGTGGTGGTGACCGTGGGTGCTGGGTGCCTCTCTTGCCTGTGGTGGTGGTGACCGTGGGTATAGGCGTGGCCTATGGTCATAGTGACCATGGGTGCTGGCGTGGCCTGTGGTGGTGGTGACCGTGGGTACAGGCGTGGCCTGTGGTGTGGTGACCATACAGGCATGGCTGTGGTAGAGGTGACCGCAGGCTCTGGGCGCTTGTATTCTTACACCACTTTGTGTAACCTTTGACTCTTGGCCGCCTGCAGTGAGATGTCTGAGACACCCTAACCCAGAGCCGGGTCCTGAGCCGACCACGGGGTACGAAGGTTTCCAGCCAGAAAGGAATGAGCTGCTCGCATCAGAACACATGGACGCCACGCAACCACGAGCTGTGGCTCAGGGTCATCTGTGTTCTGTGGCGCAAAACCTCCTTCCCAGGGACACGGAGGTGACCGTGACCCTCAGCAGCCGTTACACGTAACCCACAGCCCAACAGGCGCCTACACCAGGCTCTCGCTTTCTCGGCAGCGGCAGACACGAACACGGCTCACTGTGGACCTTGTGTGGCCTCGGTGGGCCTGCGTGTCCTTTCAGCTTACGCATCAGCTGGGACGCACACTTCCAGGCTCCGGCATTTCAGGTCCTGAAGGGACTCAGCGGGGGAGGAGACTGTGGACCAGGGCCGGCTGTGGTTTAGCAAGGCGGGCTCTGCGCAGCCACGAGGAGCACGGGCCTGGGAACGGGCCACCTGAGCACGTCTGGTTACTCAGAACTCACCCCGGCACACGCTTGAAACGCAAACCAAGTCCCTCTCCACTTTCTCCCTCCTTAGCCCAGGCGGCAAGTGCAGACCCTCAGGGAGCTGCCGTGGCTTGGGTACGGAATGGGTACGGAATAGCTCCTCAGGCTCCGGTGTTACAGGCTCGGTCCCCAGCAGCTGGTAGGGGGCGGAAAGCTCAGGAGGGGGCCTGGGGGAGGCCCTCGGGGCACTGGGGGTGCTGTACCTGGCAGGTGCCTTTCCTGAGAGGCTGTAAGCAGAGCCCGTTTGGCTCTCCCCACTCTCCGCTTCCTGGCTCGGCACAAATTCCTCTGAGCACGCTCCACCCTGGGGGACCTCACTAAAGCCTCGCACCAGGATGTGGGGACTTCCAGTCTCCAAAACCGTGAGCGCAACAAACCTCTCTTTGCTTCATAAACAGCTTGTCTCAGGTACTTTGTTATAGCAACAGAAAACTGGCTAATACAAGGATTTACAACCTTCTGTATACCTTTTTAAGAGAGGTCTTAGTTTTCTAACAACACACACCAAATCTGGATTCTCCAGAAAACAATCTGAAAACTCTCGGGTGGCAGGTCACCCGGCTGTTTCTGAGCTAGGCACGTGTGAGGGGCCTTTACCACTCCAAACCACGTTCCTAGGCTTCACACCGTCTCTGGGACCAGCAGACCCAGAGCCACTCAGCTAAGCAAAGTTTAACCGTGTCATGTTGGCAGCACCCAAGTGGCTTTAACTGAATTCAGTGTAAATGGTTTGCTCTGTTTTTAGCTGAGTTGATGACAACAACTGGTTATTTCAACTGGTTAAATTAAACAACTGCTTAAACAATGTCTAGCATCACATAGACGCAGATTTCAGAAAGCTGTATTACAAAACGACTCCACCAATTTAAAAACATCTTTCAGACATTTGCATGTGGCCGGAGGTTAATAATCACGATTCTGTGGGCAGCTGCCAGGTACAGCTTCGGCTTCTGCAGCCCTTCTAGAATCGACCGTGATGGAACAGGGAGAGGCCGCTGCCCTTCGCCGTCATTATGAAGATGTAATTCTGTGACAATTATTGAATCCCAAAGGCATTACTGCACCTGATCAGCGGTTTTCAGCCGCTCACTAAAATGATGAACAACTCCACCGCGGTAAATCTCACAGAGCTTTGTTACCAGAGTTTCTTTAAAACTATTACGGCCACAGGCTGATGAATTTAAATAAATGTTTGGAGAAACTACCAAATTCTATGAAAAATACGTAGTTTCAGCTTTGCACACCCATTTTTCTGAACTGTGCATAACCTCAGGACGTGATGACAGCACCCTTTTCTGAGTCACTGGGTCACGCAGGTCCGATAAAAGGACACTGGGGCCACTGAGAACGTGGGGCTCGGGTTCTGTGCCCATGGCAGGCCTTGGTGAAACGGGTGCCGCCCAGCGGTCAGAAATTCCCAGGCGACGGCGGTGCCGGAGGTGCAGGGGCTGCGTGGAAGAAGCCCTGATCCCCCTCGCCTGACAGACAAGCAGGCAAGGCCCAGAGGGACGCACAGCTGGCGGGCACTGGGGGCAGCATGGGGACAGTGGAGGCAGGCAGGAGCCTGGTGTGCAAGGGCCAGGGCCCACATGCAACAGACACCCGGGGCCGCAAGTCCACAGCAAGAAAGGACACGGGCCAGGAGCGGGCGCCTCGCCCCCCTCCACCTTACAGAACCCTCTCCTTGGGACGCCCACTCTGGCACGAGGTCACCGTGACACGGGGTCTCCCCAGCACGCGGTCTCCCTGGCATGGGGGTCTCCTGATACGGGGTCTCCCAATGCGGGGTCTCCCCGGACACACTGTCTCCCAGAACAGCGGTCTCCCGACACGGGGTCACCATGACACACGGTCTCCTGACACGCAGTCTCCTGGCACGTGGTCTCCCTGACACGGGGTCTCCCAGCGCGGGGTCTCCCCGGACACACTGTCTCCCGGAACAGCGGTCTCCCGACACGGGGTCACCATGACACACGGTCTCCCGGCACGCGGTCAAGGCCCAGAAGTGCTCCCTCTTCCGCTTCTGCAGATTCTTCCGCCTGCATCCTCCTTGACTGTTAATAATTTATTCCTAGGAGACTTTCCTGCTCAGAGTAGACTGGAGGACGCATCGCACGTAAACGCACAGGAACACACACAGCTGTGAGACAGGCGTGCTGCACGCTCCGGAGCCACCTGCTGCTTCTCCCTCACTCCCTGCACCCCCTCCCAGTGCGCCTCTGGCTGACCCCAGTGCCCAAGAGCACCTGGGGAGGGGGCCACACAGGGGCCGCACCGGGGGGCAGCTGCTGGCAACACTCACTCCAGTCCAGGTCCTGGCTGCTCTGCTTCTGACCCAGCTCCCTGCCAATACACCCGGACAGGCAGTGGCTGAGCCACGTCCTCGGGTCCCTGCCACCCACGTGGGAGGCCTGGAACGAGTTCCTGGTTGCTGGCTTCAGCCTGGTGCAGCCCTGGCTGTTGTGGGCATTTGGGGAGTAAAACAGCAAACGGAAGATTTTTTTTAAATAAATAAATCATTTCTTAAAAAATCATGGAAACGGAAATTTTAAAGGTTATCTTTGGTGCAAAATTTTTGAATTCCATGCATATGAGAGATCTTCAAAAAGCTCACGGAAATGCACAGTACTTCTAAAAAGCATGGATTTAAAATGGTTCTGCACTAAACAAGCCTGTCTTTTATTTCCGTCTTTCCACAAGACTCCTTGAAGACCCCTAGTGTAGTGTCTCGTGATACCTTCCAATTCTGAAGCCGCTCAGCCCAGGTTCTCGGCCTCCTTGAAGGGAAGGCACCGCAGTGTTCGCGGCGACTCCGGAGCCAGCGACGTCGGCAACTGGGTCAAGGCCCCGGCACAGGGCTCTCCAGCCTGAGACGCGGGTGCTGGGGCGGGGAACACAGGTTCCCACTCCCGGCCGGCCTGCTCTGACGCCACACCCAGGGCCAGCGGCAGTCAAGCCCCCCCCCCCCCCCAGGACCGGGACGGCACTGTGGAGGGGAGCAGCAGAAACACAGGCTGATGAGAGGCAGCACGGGGGTGCGCAGGCCCCGTTCTCGCGGTTACGCTGGGTCCCTAGTTAACGTCCACTCAGGGCACATCTGTGACAGACTGACCGAAAGTACACATGCTTGGGCATTCTGGGGAAGGCTGGGAGCTTTGTGTAGCCTGTTTCTCACGGAGGACATTAGCATCTTCCCTTTAGAAACCCCAGTCGCTCCCACGTCCCCTGCGCAGCCTCGTGCGGGCATGGCCTCCGTCCAAAGCCAGCAGCTCCTCGTTTTTGTGCGTTTCAGTATTTGTGATCCATTTGCCCAAGGAGAGAAAAGAAGAAAGCAGAGAAAGAGAGCAAAACCCAAGATCTCCTTTTGCGCTGCCATTTGGAAAGCAGATGGGCGTGTACCACGTGCATGACGGAGGGCTGGCCAGGCAGCCGGAGCGGTGCCAATGTGCGCAGAGGGGGCGGCAAGGGAGACAGGGGCTTTGGCTTCACCTCTCTTTGTACAGACCAGCAACAGTGACTTGCTCGTGACTGACCAGTGGGGACGCTAACCTGATAGCCAACAAGGGCTAACAGGGCCTGTCTCTGAGCAGGGCTTCCAAATTTTCCAAAACCCAGGCAGAACTCCCCCGAACAGCAGCACAGTTTTCTGAGCAGGCCTGTGCCTGTCATCAGATCCCCGAAGGACTGCACGGCCCCTGAAGGTCCAGCCGCCCCCTCCCGGGATGTCACCACAGTGGGGTCAAGAGGGTGCGGCACCTGCGGTCACACCGTCACCTACAGGGGGCCTGGCTGCAGGAACTGACAGCAGTGAATTCCGACAGAAGCCAAGGGCTGGCATGCTTTGTTACAAGCTGCACCCCACATACACACTGTGGCAGACTGCTGAAGGCACAGACGTGTGGGGGAGGGAACAGAGCAAGCGACTGTCTGGATGAGCAACTCCAGCACAGCTTCCCCTGGCCACAGGGACGGGGAGCAGCCACGACAGCCCAGCACGCGGCGTGCTGGGTCCAGGCCTTGGCTTGTTTCAAGACACAGCAGCTAAGGGAAACAGCTGCCTCCCACCATCAGGACAGCCCGGCAGGCGGGGAAGGGGGAGGCTGGAGCTGTGGCATAGGCGGCAAAGCCACCACTGCGAAGCCCACATCCCTCATGGACTCCAGGTCCTGACCCGGATGCTCCACTTATGATCCAGCTTCCTGCTCATGGCCTGGGAAAAGCAGAAGAGGATGGCCCAATGGGCCCCTGCCACCCACGTGGGAGACCCAGACTAAGCTCCTGGCTCCTGGCTTCAGCCTGGCCCAGCCCCAGCTGCTGGCCATTTCTGCCATTTGGGGAGTGAACCAGTGGATGGAAGATCTCTCTCTCTCTCCCTCCCTCTGTCTCTCTCTAACTCTGGATTTCAAATAAGTAAATATTTTTAAGCAAAGTTTAAAAGGGAAAGGAAGAACAGTTCTGGAGTGCCCAGAGCCACCTTCCCAGCCCTGCGCACCATCGGTTCGCTGGGAACTGCGGCACACACCTCTGCAGCCGGCGCTGCTGAAGGCACAGAAGACGTTCTTACTCCAGTTGGGGGAAAAGCCAGGCAGCAGAATCCCGAGGACGCGGCCAATATGGCGGCACCCGCTTCCTGCTACAGCAGAGTCCGGAAGGCTGTGTGGGGAGAGTGGCCATCCATCACAGTGTGGTCGGCCGCTGGAGCAGCCAGGATTGGAAGGACGCTGGAGGCTAATTCTCTTGCAAAAAGAGAAATTCCTGTTTCTAATGCTAATGACCCCCTTTTGTCTGTGCTGTAAACAGGGACTGCCTGCCCCGCCCCCGCCCCCCGCCATGATTTTCTTGGCTGGGATCAGGGTGCACCCATAGCCTGCCGATGTACACACACAGATTCATCACCAAATCCTTAACATTAATTTTCATGTAATTTAAGGCCCTGCACTTTACCGTGTGAATCTCTCTGTCCTGTAGAGGAAACGAGTTCACTCAAATACACACCATCAAGCCGACAGGTAATCAATCAGTGATCACACATATCAGTTCCAGCTGAGCTCCCGTCTATTGCTCAGATGGTTACAATAACCTCCAAGTGCACCACGCGGTGGAGAGGGCCTCCCTCACCCCGCGCCCGCGCCCGGACAGGGGGATTCGCCGTGCCAGCGGCCGCCGCGCTCCTCTTTCCAAATGTGTCTCTGTCAGCAGTATTTTTAAACACGGACCCTACCCTGTACTACATTTTATTGCTAAAAGCATCTTTATTCTCCAGTTTCAGAGATAAAAGGCAATTTTTAAAATGTCATGACGGGAAGTAATTTTTCAAGGTTTTCATGGAAGGACATAAAATTAGATTTTAAAATATCCAAAATAAAGCCTTGCTCATCAAGATTAGGGCTTTAATCTGTGCTCCAGGACACGTGGGCGATGCTCTCCTCCCACCAGCACTGCTGGACTGACGGAGGAGATGTTTTCAGCTTTCACAGGAAATTTGTACACTGGAGCACGCGTGCTTCTCTCGGGCTGCCGGCGGCCTCCCGGCCTCCCTCGTCTGGTCTTTTGAGCAGCTCATTTGCTTCCAAATGCTCAACTCCAAAATGCTGCAGGCTCGGGCGCCAGGGGTCTCGCCCGCCCGGGGCCAGCTGGAGAGAGGCCTCCTCACACGGTTGCTGGGCGGCCGCACCAGGGGACCCCCCACTCCCCGAGGACCAGGCGTCCTTCCTCTGACAGCCACTGGTGGTAACCAGGTCAGGGTGCACTGACCAGGAAGAGAAAGAAGACCGTGTCCCCTTGCAACAGGAAGTAACGCTCCCTGGGACTCGAGTGGGAACCTCACCGCCAGCCCAGGCTCTCACACCAGTTTCCTACTAAGTGCACCATAAGACAACACTGACAGTACAGTCCTTCCTCAAAGAGCAGGGGGGCTGGGGGTGTCCAGATACTCACCAAGGGCAGAACCCCGAGTCTGTTCTCCCATCCCCGGCCACAGCTTAGGCACTGGGAGCAGCCCACACCTCACCCTGGCACAGCAGGAACAGGGACAAGGCCCGCCCGACAGGTTGACCCGGGTCAAAGCCGAGGGCCTGTGTGAGGGGCTTAGCCCGTGCCTGAGGCCGCAGATCCCCAGGAAAACGGGGTGGGGGGACAGAAGGGCTGGCGACTGCACGTGCAACCTGGGTCGAGTGCAGGGGCCAACAGCACTGGTGCGGCGGCTCGCTCAGGGAATGGCGCTGCGGGGCCTCACAGCACCGGGCCCGGGGCCCGCGGAGGGGCACCGCCTGCAGGACTGGCTTGAGGCCCGGCTCAGAAACGCAGCGCAAAACAGACGCCCGGGCCGAGCCGCGACCTTCAGAAAGCAAGGCACTTCTCCGTACTTCGGAAGCCAAGAGACGGCCGCAGAAGGCCTGAGGCCAAGCTGGTCAGTTCTGTCGGGCGCTTTCCCCAGGGAAGCCAAGGATTTGCAGTTACAAACTGGCGACAGAGTGTAACAGCACCGCCGCCCCGCTCCTGTCCCACCAACCGCAGGGGGAGGTTAAGGAGGGACACGGGACCTTCCCAGGCCAGGACCAGGGAAGCCAGGGACTGCGAGGGGAGCTTCCTGGCGGTCAGTGCCAGGGACGTTCCGGCAGCGGCGAATCGGCGCTCCGGGGCGGGGGCGCGCAGCTCTGGGACGGAACCGCAGAAGAGCACTCGGGCTTCCCATGGGGCATTCGAGGTCTGGTGGACTCTGGGCTTCTCGGAGGCTCGCCGGGGAGACAGACAGACAGAAAGACACACAGACACACACACACACACACACACACGTCGGCAGAGCCTGAGACGCGCCGCGCCCAAGCAACCAGGGACTATCGACCCCCTCCCCGAAACGCACCGAGCTAGGGTGCTCGTGCGCCAGGGGAGCCGGCGCCTGCCTCGGAGGGGGCGGTGTCCGGGGCAGGGGCCCTGCGCCCACCGAACCCCGCCCCCCCGCAGGTCCCCATTTCCTCGGAGCGAGAGGGAGGGGCACGAGGACGGCCGGGGCCTCCCACGCCCGGAGCGGGGCGCAGGGGCGGCAGCTTGCGTCTCCGCGCCTCGGCCCGGTCCCGCAGCCGGTGCGCGCAGGGCCTCGCCGAGCAAGTGTGATGGAACAGAACGGGTAAATAACATCAGCCGCCATCAGCTCCCGTGTTATTGGCGGGACGAGGTCAATGCTTCTTAAGCATCAAAGCTAGCGGCTGATCGGAAACAGATTTCGGTGGCGGCGGGGAGCGGCGGGACCCGAACGCCCGGGCGCGCGGCGCTGCCGGCCCCCGCGTCCGCAGCGGGCCCGGGGCTGCCTCGGTTTACCCGCGGCCGGCGGGGGTCCCGGGCGGCGCCCGCCCTCCACCCCTTTGTTCGGCCGCCGCCTCTCTCCCCTAGGTTGTTGATTATTAGTATTTTCCTAGTTTTCCAAACTAATAAGTGCCACTCTCAGGCAGTTGGAAGCTCTGGGCGGCTGCAGGCTCTGCCGCCGGCCCTAATTGATATTGAACGAGCTGCTGGTGGACGGGAACAGGGCCGCTGCTGGATAATTTGCAGTTTAATCAGCGTTTGTAATGAGAGCGGCTGATTAGGGCTGTTGGAAATAAAAGAGAGTTACAAGGAACGTCTGTCAGAGTCCGGTGATAATTCAGGACTAATTGTGGTGATTAGCGCAAACTGGATGACTTTGGGCTTCGCTAATGCAAAGAGAAACGTGCGGGCTCCAGCCGGGGGCTCGGGGCTCCGCGCGCACAGCGCGCAACTCCGCCGGGCGCGGGGCAAGGACCAGGCCACCTGGCCGCGCCCGCCCCCGCCCCGGCCGGCCCCGGCCCCGGCCCCGGCTCCCGGCCCCCTCGCGGGGGAGCGACCAGCGGCCGGGTCTGGAGCTCCGCGGGCCGGGGCCCCTGCCCGCCCCTCCCGCGGGCGTCCCGCGACCTGTGCCGCCCCAGGCAGGCGGAACCTGCGCGCTGAGCCGGGCCGAAGAGAAGCGCCGCTTATAAACGGCCGGGGTCCTCATTATTGAGGAGTTTCATAACTCTTTAATTCATTTTTAATGACGGCAATAAACATGGTAGTCATTTTGGAACAATAGCTAAAAATCATAGGGCCATTACTGTCCATTAAAGCGGTGTTTACAGTTCAGCGGGGGTTCACGTGCCCCGTAGTCATTCATGTTGGCCAAAGGAGAAATTTACTGCCGGAAGGAGGGCCTCTTTTTATTCTTTATATCACATACAGCTGATTGAGCAAATAGTAAAAAAAAAAAAAAAATCACTTGGCTTTTAATCGTGCGATTGGGGATTAAATAAGGAGCTGCTGCCTGGCGCCTGATTTCTATTTGATCAATAAATCATCAAGTGCCTTAAGTGCTTTACTCACTATCAAATTAAATGAAAAATACTTTAACCTGGGTCCCTGGTGTCACCGACGAAGATGATATTTTCTGTTGTGTTTCCTGTATGCACTGACACTCAGCAAGGTCCTAGGCCTTAAACTCCGTGTAGATGAGATCCACCCCCACGTCCCCAAAACACGGGGACCTGCCACCATCCAGAGAGCCTCTGCTCCCCGGGAACACCCAGCCAGGTCCGCGGCTGCACCCTGCAGATGCCGCCGGGGGGCGGGGTCTCACAGGCCTGAAATAAGCTTTTCCCTGGGTGTTCGCCTTTTCTCTTGGATTCCCGCTCTTAATACAATAATAAATCTGAACGATGGGCCCAAAGGGACAGATCTCGCGGCCCTCGGTTAGATCCCGTCTGCGGGGGAGTACCTGGCACACCGTCCTGCTACAGGCCTGGGCTGCACCGCCCGGGGCCGCAGGCGCACGAGGCTCGGTCACCAGACCCTGCTCTGGCTCCACGCTTCACACCAAACCACTTCCCTTCGTGTGCGTTTTGGGTAGGGGCTCCTCCCGCCCCTTTGGATGTCTGGGGTAACACGATTCTGGCCAGTAGGGGAAAAAAAAAAAAAAAGCAATCGAATGATATTTGTGACGTTTAATTGCTAACTTAGCGGCTCGGTCACACCTCCCAACCCATTAGATGATGAAATCTCACCTGGTTAACGGGGACAGCACTGTGGCCTCAATGGGAGAGCCTGATTATACAGCCAAGCTGCTAATTTACCAAAGCCCCCGGCCACGCAGGCCCGAGCGGCCGCCGCTCACGGCATTCATGCGGTAGCTAAGAGAAGCAGCCGTATTCCCCGAGTCGCTTTCCAGCTACCCGCAGAATGAGAAATGTAAAATTAGTGGGGATGTGTGCATGAAGGGAGCCGAGCAATTAGCACGGCGCGGCGCCCGCTGGCCCGGAGCGGGCCGGGCAGGGCGAGTGGGGGGCCCGGGCGCGCGAGGGCAAAGGGCTCCCTTCGCGGCGGCCCGCGCTCTGCAGGCCCCGGCGGCGGCGCGGGCGGCGCTGAGCCGCGGCCCCGGCGCCCACTGAAGGCAGATGCCGCCTGCGAGGGGCGCCTGCCGGCGGCTTGACTCCCGCGGGGCCTCGGGCCCACGACGCCCGCCGAGAGCGCACGCCCGGTCCTCCTCTGTCTCTCCAGCGCGGCCAGCGAATTCGTGCCAGACATCCACGCACAGCCAAGGCGGCCACCGGCGGCTTCCCCGCCAACAGGCCTCGGGTCCCGGAACTCCAGTTTGAGAGCCAGGGCTCTGGGGCCTCTCCCTCGTACCCTGCCGCGCGCGCGCTCTCCCGCGCCGCTCCAGCTCCCGGCCCGGCCCGCACCGGCCGCTCCTGCCTGCGGCTGCGGGGCCGGCCGCCGGGCGCGACGCGGCGCGCGGTCTGGGCTTCCCGGGGCCCGGGATGGGGACACGCGTGAGCTGGATAGTCACAGCAGGCGTGGGCGCACGCCCCTCCGCCCGCGAGGGCAGGTGTCTGTCCACGGACCGGTCAAGGCAACGTGGACTCGCAGGCATTTGCGCAGGTTCCAAAGCCATTTTGCAGCCGGGCTGTTGCTCTGAGATTGGATGAGGGGCCAAGGAGAGAGCCCCTCTTCGAGGGGGGCACGCTCAGCTACGTGCGCTTCCGCGCCTCCCCGCTCCAGGCGGCAAACCCACCCTCCCTGCGACCCAACCGAACAGTCTGCAAACCCTTGGTTATTTGTTTGTCTGTGGTTATTGCCCATGTTATTAATTGCACCCAGGCCTTCCTTGCTCTTTGAGAGAGCAGCGGTATAAATTGGCTCTAATAAATATTAGCCGCTAGATTAGGCGAGGTGAAGCTGGCACCGCGCTCTATTTTCGACCTGTAGCCTCTGCGAAGCCGCCAGTTCTGCGCCAGATTAGCCCCATCCATCCAGTGTCAATGGTTGTCTTGTTGAGAAAATCAGTGAGTAAACAGGGCTGACAGAGAGAGGCCCAGCTGATTACTCATACAAATAGACTGCGCGCTCCTGCAGCAGAGGCGGCTTCCAGAGATGTGCAGCTCCGCTGACAGGGCGGCTTCTCCCAGGATCCCGTGTCCTGCTGTTCCCACTTTGTCCCCCATCAATCACACAATTGTGTCCGGGATGTTTTATAGAGTCACTTAATATCCCTGCCTTCATCTCTATTCACTTAGAGAATCATCTGCCATCAGGCTGAAGGCTTTCTGTGGGATGGGACCGGCGACACCCGGGCAACAATAGCTCCGGTGGAGGCTGGACCCGGCGCCTTTCTGATGCTAATGGCACGGCCGGGACCGGCCAGAGCGGCCGCCTCACCAAGTCGGCCATTAGCCCTTTGTCCAGAAATTAGCCCCGGCCAGTCCTTGACGGGCACGTGGAGGCGCAGGAAGTTTTCTCCAAGAATGACCTCTCCCCTAAGATGGCTCCTGGGTTGGAGAACTGGCTGTGACGAGGGTCGTGCCCGAGGGCTTGCTCGCTGGCTTCTTTGCTTTGCAAGAAAGGGGCAGTGGTTTCAGGCTCGCGTGCACAGAGTAATTTTGACCTTTATTTGCTTTCTTTTGGTCTGTGCGAGCTCTGCCCACCCCTCCCGCTCGCCGTCGCCCACCCTCTGCCTCCAGCCCCCCCCCCCCATCCCGGGCAGGTAGGGCCAAGAATTCTACAAGTAGGAGGGCGGCTGGGCACCAAATGCTATTTTATGGGGGAATTCTAAGGACAGAAGAAAGAAATACAAGGTATCACTCTTTAAGTGGCTCATCTACAAATTAGATTGCTACACAATTAATCAGAAAGTTAATTAATGAGCAGGTTACTAATTAGGACATTAGAAAACAGCGTGTTTATAGTGCCTTAGTTTTTTAAAAAAACCTCTGTAGTTAATGGGCCCACACCCTGCTCTCCTAACTAGCAGTGGAGGTTAAGATACTACAGGTGGACTATTTACTACGCATGGGCCTAACCGTGTCCCCTGCAGGGACAGAGCTGCACAGCTCCCAGGAAGGTGCACTGGGGCCAGAGGTGCCTGGGAGCCACTAGCCACGCCCGCAGGCCCCTGCCCCCCGGGGTCCCCGCATTTTCTGCTCTGGGGGCTCAAGCTTGCAGAACCTCCTTCCTGTAGGCCTCTGCCAGCCTTGAAGGTTTAGGATTTGCTTAGGGTGGAAAATTCAGGGACAGAGTTTGGTCCAGGTGAACCTGTGACTTTCTCTCTCACTGAAGCAGAGCAGCAGGTCCCCACCGCAGCGTCTTCTTCTTCGTCATCATCATCATCACCTCAAGTTCGTGAGCAGAGTTTACACTAACACCTGGATTTCCACCGAGGACTTCGGGAACATCTGCCAAGGAAAAATGCCAACTCGATGCCCTTCAAAAACAGGGCAGCCTCACCTGAGCCGAGCGGTCCTTCAGCTTACCGTGTTTCCCACACGGCCAGCCCCCAAGGCAGTCACCTTTCTCAGTGCCTAATGGTGTCTAGGCCCAGGCCCTCGGCCACAAGGGGAGACAGGTTTGAGAGTGGAATCCTCTTTCCATCTGTCACCCGAAGCCCTTGAGCAACCAGCCCCACTTCAAAGTGACCCAGAGGCCTTGCCCTGCCCCCATGCCAACCTCCCTTCCCCAGCAGTGCCTCTGGCTTGGGTGCAGGGGGGTGCAGGGGTGATGGAGGACCGGCCCGACTGCCGCAGAAAAACAGCCTTCTCCCCAGGCCCACGGCCTCTCACATCCACAACCCCCAGCCCCAGCCCACTCTAGGGCAGACCCCATCCAGGGACCAAGTCTCTGGCCGGTCTAGATTCTTCCAAGGGGGAGAACAGAAGACCCTGAGGCCGGAAACCCGCTTTCCGGGGCGAGGTCCCAGGCGCCCTCAGCTCTGGAGCCCAGGCACGCTGCACAGACCCACACGCAGGCTACCCCAGCGAGAACACACATAGGTAATTTTAATGAAAGAGGTTCCTGTACCACATTATTAGCAATAAATCTACACCATTCTTTGTTGGTTAAAATCATTATGATCATCATCGCTATCATTACTGAACTCATTATTCTTGTGTTACTATCACAGTAGATTTATGACAATACCCACCATTACGCCCGAGTTAAGGAAGGTGTAAAGGTTTGATTAATAGCTGCTTTCATGTTTTAATACCCAACATTTTCTCACATTTTTTCTAAATAAGGACCATGATAATTACAGGCAGTAATTACTGCTTTTGTTAGGAGTGTGTAATTAGCCACATATGCATTGTTCTTTTTTTTTTTTTAAAGCACAAGTTTGGAAGCTGGGTCACATGTCCAGCGTGAGCAAACAGCCCTGCACGCATCACCGAGGTCCCTGTGACAAATGGGGGGATGCGTCCATGGCTCTGCCCAAGGCCGCCTGCGCGGAGACCAAGGATTTGTTCTGACCCAGCACAGAAATGAACTGTTAGCAAAGGTTCCCCAGGAGGGCCGGCACGCTCCCACACCTGCAGCGGTCTGGGGTTGCACCCCGTGGGGTAACTGGGCCACCCTCGAGGCCAGCAGGGCCCGCAGCGGTGTGGGGCCCGTGACTAGCCACGGCCAGCCAGCCTCCAGCCTCCGCCCGCGCTCAGCCCATGTGTCCCCTAAAGGTTACAGGCTGCCGCGCCTCGCTTTGTCTTCCTCGCGCCCTTTCCTGGCAAAAATGGAGACATCACATCCTTGCCCGGCCCCGGCTCGGTATTTATGAAGGCTTCCTGACGAATAGGCAGGCTGGCCACGCATGGGTGCCCGCCTTCATTCCGCACTTGGCTTGTTTACATAGGACCAGCACCATTTCCACGGATTAAACAAATCACAAGGAGAAGGAGACATTTATAACCCGCCAACGAGGCCACAGGCAGTGGGGGAAAATGTGCTTGGGAGCGGGCGCCCGCGCCCGTCCGCAAGGCTGCCCTTCGGCGCTGCGTGCGCCCCGGGCGCGGACTCGCGTGCCGGCCAGCGCCCGCACCGCCGCTGGGAGGGCGCGGACCGACGCGAGGGAGGCGGGACCCCTACCGCGGACACCCAGGCCAGCGAGCGGGGGCGCGCGTTCCCCGCCCGGAGAGGGTGCTCGCCGGGAGACACTGCGCGCGCCGACCCCGGCGAGCCCCCACGCGGCGGCGGGCCCGGGACGGCGACCCCGCACCCCGCGCAGGGGGCGCACCTGCTCGCCGGCGGGGCGCGGCTCATCCCGCCGCCCCCGCCCTGGGCTCGCTCTGGCTCGCGCGCGCATGTGTGTGTGCGCGAACGCGCGCGCCCGAGCTTCCACGGGCGAAGTCGAATCCTCTCTAGGACTCCCCTCGCGTCACCCGGAAGTGTTCGCTGACCCCTCCACCCGATTAAATCAAACAAAGCCAAGGGGCAGAGCGGCGCCGCGCTCGCGCCCGGGCCGGGGCGCCGGGCTCGGGGTTCCCGGCTCGTGGCCGCCGCCTCGCGCCGCCCCGGGCCGCGGGAGGAGGGAATTCCTTACAAAACAGCAATGGTTCCGAGAAAAGGAGCACAACAAAATATTGAATAAATTCCCTTTTAATTTATTTGATCATTCCACATTACGGGGCTATGAATTGCTCAAATTTGATAACAAGTACTCAATTCAACTCATTATGTAAGTTAAATTAGACTTCGATAAAATTTCAGTGGCGCGCAGTGGTTCCTCGAATGAAATGTAATTTGTGCAAGAATTTGTTGTATCTGTCACAAATATTTCCAATTAGCGACCGTAATTATTTGATAGTTTCTGCAATTATGGCTTAAACGGGTGAATTTGGGACTGTGGAGGACCCTAATTGGCCTAAATTTGATATTTTGCATATTTGCATAATGAGGAAATTGGTAGAAAATTGTGTTCATTCATTTGTGAAAAATCCTATGAATTTTATGAATTTGAAAGCTCTGTTTGTGCAGACTGCGACTTTGCCTGCTGATCCCTGAGGAGCTGACGCTGAACGCCCGAGTGGGCAGCGCGCCAGCCTCGCCCGCCCGCCGTGGGGGCGGGGAGAGGAGGAGGAGGAGGAGGAGGAGGAAGGGCGGGGAGGGCGGGGCGCATGCGCCGGCCGGCCCGGGGTGAGGCGGGGGCGCGGGGCGCGCGCGGTCCGCCGGGAGGACGGGGTAATGGTGGAGGGTGAGGGCTTCAGGTGACGGTAACTGCGCTCTAGTTTAAGTTAAATGGCCAGAGCTGCTCCTCTCCGTAAAGACGGGTGATCTACGGCGCTGTCCATCTCACGTGTTTAGAGAAGCGAAAGCATAGACTTTAAGCTGCTCTGCCGGCACCGTTCATCATGCATCAGGGGTTTAAAGTTTCATGGCTGCCGGGGTTTAACATCTCAACTCCGACAGGGGTCCGGGTGCCGGGGGCAGCTCCGGCGAGAGCCGGAGAGCGCAGAGTGGCCGGGGCGGCGCGGGCAGGTGAGTCACTGTGGACAGACCCAAAGCCACTTCCAGGGGCCGGCCGGCAGGCGCGAGGCTCGGGGTCAGAAGGGAACGGGGAGCGAGCCGGCCGCGCTCCTCCCTCCTGGATTTCCGTCGCAGCCCATCCACACTCGTCCTGTGTGGTTCTCGACTGTGGCAATGCAGATACTCCCGAATTTCGACAGCTACTCGCCGTGAGGCCCACTCCGCGTGTGAACGCTGGGTTGGCTGGGATGCGCTTTCTCATCTACATGGAATTGGTACCCGGAGAACCGAACGGCTCTACATGCTCACTGCTTTGTTTCCCCGCGCATTTTCTGCAAGGATCAAATAGAATCTTCTCCTACGCAGCATTTTGTGGGTGCGAGGTTCGCAGTGAAATCGCCGTTCAAGGTCTGAGGAAACGCGAGCATCCCTGTAGGAGCCGTGTGGCTTTGGTTTCCCATGGGTGGAGACAAATACAAGATCACTGTCAGCTATTTGAGATGAATTTTGAACAGTGAATATTTAAGGTGAATTAAATAGCTGCTTTTCCATTTTAATTTAAGTATTTTTGGAAGCACTGAAAGATGGCCTCAGTGGCCAGTGCTCAGAAAACGGGCAGTAATCCGCTTGCCAACCTCACAGGCTGTTGCTAAGGATCCCACAGGAACACTGGCGCCTTCACTGTGACGTCACTGTTCAGCCACTAAGGAAGGAAGGCTCCTGGTCCCTCTGATCGCGGCATGGAAAGGGACAGTCATTCACATGCTTGTTACCTTGCACACCTGACCAGTGGCCATCGTGAGTGGGACCCTCCCTGAGGAAAAGGGCCACAGAGCAGTCATCCTCAGGTAGTATGTCGGGTTAGATCTGGGAATACGGACCATTTATGTAACCTGCTCCGGGAAGCACCAGGCAGGCATTGAATTTGAAGGTCACCTTCACTCCCTAGGGTGAACAAAAACAAAGAATGGAAAAGCTGCTGAGACGGCCCAGGTGCTTGGGCCCCTGCACCCACGTGAGACCTGGAAGAAGCTCCTGGCTCCAGACTGCCCCAGTCCCGGCTATGCAGCCATGTGGGGAGTGAACCAGCAGATGGAAGACCCCTCACTCTGCCTTTCAAAAAAAAAAAGGATGCAAGATCTGCTTCCAAGACCCAACAGTGAGCCTTGTGGGTTCACTTTTTTAAAAGGAAACTAATCAAAGAGGATTTCTGTGTGATATTAAGCTACCGGTTATCACCTGTATCTATTCTTCAAATAAATGTCTGTTCTTGGTTGTGCTTATGATGGCCCTGACGGTATCCCCATGCAAAGGTTTCCGAGAATGGCTGTGGTCCAGAACGAGAATCACGTTCCCTACAGGACCTAAACCTCCAACTGAAAAGTGGATTCAGAAAAACCCACCCCACCCCACCGCCCAGGAAAGACTTGTTGCTGTCATTCTGTGTGGTTCAGAACCAATCTGTAAGGTTGTAGGCTGGCAAGAGTGTCGTTTTCTGAGTACTGGGGACCCTGCCATGTGCGCTGCCCACCCCACCATCAGGCGAGCCCCTGCTCGCAGAGAGCCCATGTAGACCCCCTACTTTGGTACCTTGTTCTGACCATGTTGGCTGGAACCTCTTCCTACTGGCTCTCCTCCACATCCCGACCTTCTTGTCCAATGCATGTCCAGCAAGGGTCCACACTATGGGGGTTTGTTTTACTAGGCTGCGTTCGTCCACGTTTACTTTGATCACACCTACTCCTGCCTGTCCTTCCCTACACCACGCACTCTGCCCAGGCCATCGGCATTCTCGCTTGGGTTACGGCAGCGGCCTCTTGGCGCCCCTCTCCTGTCCCAGGCTTTGCCACATTCTGTACGGGGCAGACAAGTTCATGTTCCTATGGCCTGCTCTTCTCAGCTCCCTCTCCTGCCCTAACCGTGCCCTCACTAAGGGGTGAAGTCCGAACTTAACAGCCTGGCTGCAGCCTCCGCGTGCACGCTGACCTCCTGCCGCTGCCACAGAGCTCTGTGTTCCACAAGATTCCTTTCAGAACACCCCTTGCACACTTCAGCCTCTTCCAACCCCTTCCCACCTTTGCTTCCACGCGCTGCGGTCCAGTGTAGTTCCCGCCCCCCCATGGGTTCACTCCTCCTTTACCCTTTCACCCAGTAAACACTCTTCCAATGTAGATGGCTGGGGAGACAAACTCAACACACAAGACACTATCTAGGGCAGGAAACTGCAGCGTGTGCCAAATCCATGATGGAGACGCGCAGTGCAGGGAGAATGCCCCGTCCAGCCTCGCTCCCTAATTCTAAACTCTCTCTCTGAAGCCGTCATGCCCACTGGAAGCTCATTCTACAGGGCCTGTAACTGTCGTTAGGTTCCTGAAGAATAACCCACTGCCTCCTTGTGGGGCCCTCGTGCGCCTGCACCATGCCTTGGACCGGAGGCACCCGTGCACTGACAGCTGAGCGTGGCCGTGGCTATGGCACTGCCACTGTCAGTCCCCAGAGTCAAACCTGGTCCTCCGGTAGCAGAAGGTCACGGTGGAGGGCCGTGGCGGCCTCTCTCGGTCACCTGCGTGGAGGATCTGGGGTTCTTAGCATCTAGCAGCGTAACAACAAGGGCATAAGTGGGCATCGGGAATGGTGCTATGACTTTATTCGTGGTGCCTTTCCCAAGATGTTTCTGATGGTGTGACACAGGGTCCAAGAATAATAAATAAAGGGAATTCAGTGTTGGAAATTTTGAGTCCCTGCTGTCTTAGCACTGTCACCTGGGCCGTGTCTCCCTTATCTCCAAACCACAGCAGATCCCCCCTGCGACTGCCATAATGGTAACAGAAGTTCATCACAGGCCACGCCCGGTGGCCTGTACCACACGCCCACTGTTACCCACGGGGGTACACACCAACTGCATAGAGAACATCACTGGACTCCCTTCTAACCCAGTGCAAGGCAGCCTTTTGTTCCTGTGGATGTAACTGACCCAGATAGGAGGTGCAGCTCAGCCACGAATACGCAGAGTTAAAGGGTACTGGGTCGTATTTACGGTGCTCAAGCTGTTGACACATGAGCCTTTTCGTTATATCTGGGGATATAACGAAAAGTATTAGAACATTGCTTCCTGAAGACCAGAAATCACACCGCAGACGGGACAGACATCCACACAGACGATGCCAAGGAGAGCTTTGAAGACTAGGAGAGCACAGAACACGCCAGCTCATCACTGCCCACGGGCCTGTCACCGCCCACGGGCCTGTCACTGCCCACGTGCCTGCTTGGTCAAGATGGGCCTCAGAGTGACAGCCTGAGAAATCGAGTCCAGATTTCCGAGGGAAACTTCCAGTTACACGGGGTGGACTGAACCCATGCAGTTGTCTCTGCTCTCCACTGGGCGTCTGGAAGGATGCTGAAGGAATAAAGGAGGCACCCATCCGAACAGACGGGGAGCAACACAGGAAGCAAGAGCAGAGAAATGCAAGCCCAGGCCTGCGGCTGGGTAAGGACCAGTGACTCAGCAGCTCCCCAGAGGCAGGCTGGGCCTGCAGCGCCGCCCACGCCGCCATGCTGGAGGCTGGTAGTGCGCACACTGCGGTGGGAGCCCTGCCCTGCTTGAGACTTTCAGAGATACATTCACCTCTCCAAGCAAGAAACCAGAGATCTTCCTGTTGGAGATGCTGAACCAGAAAGGTTCTGGGGGCGTCAGTGGAGGGCGGAGGGAAGCTGACTGTTAGAACCAGGAGGAGAGAAGCAAAATGTGCGTCTGAATGGCGAGTCCTCCATCCTCCTCCTCCCCCGGCTCTCTGCACCAGCGAACCTGCAGCACTTTCTCTCAGGGAGGTAGAGGAGAACTCTTCCGTAAAATCCATCACACGTGGGCACCGGAGGTCCCCTGAGAACAGATGGGTGCCATCCAGCAAAGCTCAGCAGCCACAAAACCCCACCTTGTGCAGAACTCTCCAGCACTTTAGTACTTCTCTGTGTACGCCGGTGATGCCTGCCTCACTGCTAAGTACACACAGAGAGGGGCTGGCGTTGAGGCGGAGTGGGTGAGGCCACCGCCTGCACTGCTGGCACTCACATGCACACTGGTTTGAGTCCCGGCTGCTCCACTTTGGATCCAGCTCCCTGCTAGTGACCTGGGAAAGCAGAAGATGGCCCAAATGTCTGGGCTCCTGCTACCCACAATGGGAGACCAGGATGAAGCTCCTGGCTCCTGGCTTTTGTCTGGCACAGCTCTGGCCATTACAGCCATTTGGGAAGTGAACCAGCGGATGGAAGCTCTTTCTCTCTCTGTAACTCTGCCTTTCAAAATAAATAAATAAATAATAAAATCTTTATAATAAATAAGACTAGATAACCAGTCTAACAGGCATTTCAGGAAAGCTTCTAACAGAAAAAGCAGAGACTGAAACAAGCACACTGCGTAAGAAGGGATTCCGAGAAAACAGACCAGAGCCTCAGCAACGCGAAACACACAAGCCACAGGTGCTGGGATTCAGGAGACCATGTGGGGGCCCTGAAACACACAAGCCACAGGTGCTAGGATTCAGGAGACCACGTGGGGCAAGAGGAGGTTAGGAGGAGAGGTTCCCCAAGTGAGGACATCGCTGGGAACTAAAAATGCAAGAGCACAAATAAAAGGCTCAACAGAGGGCAGTTAAGATACAGCTGAGGATGTCTCTAAGGAAACAGAGTTTTAAACAACAGGGTGATGGGGGAAAAAAAACACGCCCTAACTAATGGGCACTCTAGGGGATAACACAGAAAGGATCCATAGAGGCCGGCACAGTGGCTCAACAGGCTAATCCTCCGCCTTGCGGCGCCGGCACACCGGGTTCTAGTCCCAGTCGGGGCACCGATCCTGTCCCGGTTGCCCCTCTTCCAGGCCAGCTCTCTGCTGTGGCCAGGGAGTGCAGTGGAGGATGGCCCAAGTGCTTGGGCCCTGCACCCAAGGGAGACCAGGAGAAACACCTGGTTCCTGCCTTCAGATCAGTGCGGTGCGCCGGCCGCAGCGCGCTACCGCGGCGGCCATTAGAGGGTGAACCAACGGCAAAGGAAGACCTTTCTCTCTGTCTCTCTCTCTCTCTCACTGTCCACTCTGCCTGTCAAAAATTTAAAAAAAAAAAAAAAAAAAAAGAGGAAAAAAAGTAAAGAATAAAAAAAAAAAAAAGAAAGGATCCATAGAAGAAAGGACCCAGGAGCATCTCCTGGAGCAGAGGGGACCGCGAAGCTGCGCGTCCTGAGCTCAGACTTGGTGGGCGGTGGGCGGTGGGCAGTGGGCAGTGGGCAGCTGCGAGCTGGAAGGGAGTAGGCCTGGGGCGGGGTGCCGCTAGCTGTTAAAGGCTGCCGGTACAACGGGACAGTTTTTACGGTTCCATGGACCTCGCGGCTAGAAATGAAACTTGCATTTCAACATATATGTAAAATTAAATTTGCTTGTGAGAGGGAAGCAGGAACAACGCTGGGAAAGGGAAGCAAATATTTAGGACTGGTTAAAAACATAAGCAGGCACACAGAGCCTCTTGCAAAGGCAAGGTCCCACCTCGGCAGATTTGTACTCCTGTTCTTGTCACACCCTCTGCACTGTGGCCGAGCACCTGGCCCACTGGGACCTGCAGGGACTGCAGGACGCCCGAGGAACCTCAGGCATGTCCCTCATCTCGCTGAAGCACTGTGTCCTTACACAGTCCACAGAATCAGGGACTGGCAGCCCAGGAATTAAATCTGGCCCCAGACATGTCTCACTGGGCATACAATGCGTTTTAAAGCTGTTTGAGAATTTGAGCCACGTCTAGCTTTTCTCTGAAGATCAGAAGGTCTAGCCGCAGCAAACTCACCCTTCTTCCTGGCAGAAACCCCTGGGGCAGACCACCAGGCGGCCACGGGCCTCCCCATCCACCTCCACTGGGCCCCCGTGGACATCTGAGTTGGAGATCTCTGGGCTAGACAATCATTTAGGTCTCACTCACTACATCTAACATGTCACTCACCCATTTAATAATTTATTCATTTAATGAACTCTCCATGCTACTTCATTAAACTCTGGGGACACAACGATGAATAAAACAGAGCCCAGGCACTCCGTGAGTTCACACTACGGAGAGTGTTTACAAAACACTTACAGGGGGCCTGCACCCACGTGGGAGACCCAGAGTAGGCTCCAGGCTTCTGACTTGGGCCTGGCCCAGCCTTGGCCATTGCAGCCATTGGGGCAGTGAACCAGCAGAAGGAAGACCCCTGTCTCCCTCTGTCTCTGTAACTCTGCCTTTCAAATAAATAAAACATTTTTTTAAAACCCTTAAGGGGAGAGCATTTGGCTTAGTGCTTATGCCAACACTTAAGATGCTCCAAACTGGAGTACCTAGCTCCGATGCCTGGGCTCATGACCCTGCTGCTACCAGTATGGACCCTGGGGCCCGGGAGGCTGCACAAGTGGCTCAGTTGACTGGGTTCCTGCCACCCTCCAGGGAGACCTGGAGTTTCCGGCTCCTGGCTTGGGCCATTGTAGACATCTGAAAGAGTGAACCACTAGATGTGAGCTTGCTCTCTCTCAAATAAACAGATATGAAAGAACAGAAGATATTTACAACACTGTGAAATATTTGCCAAGAGGTCAACAGGGTCCCAGAGGTCAGGCCACTTCAAGGAGAGACATCAGAAGGTTCCCTGCAGCTGTTGACCCGGGAGCTGCTTCCTGGAACGTGTCCGGTGGACAAAGAGGGCAGTCCACGGAGGAGGCCACCGCTCCTGGTGGTGGACAACACCTGACCTGGAGACCCCTCACAATACATAACACATACTGGTGGTGTCGCCGTGCCCCGCTCCAAGACCACCCAGAACCAGTGGGGTCCCACAGGGACGCCACAGTGGGTAAGAGGGCATTAGAAAGGACTCAGCTCACTGGGGTCCCAGCTGTGCAGTTCGAGGCAGGGGAGGCTCAGGAAATGCAGACCTTGCTCGTGGTCACGGGATCAGGGAGGGCGCGCTCTGGGTGTTTATCTGGAAGATGAGAACGCAGAGGTACAGGTGCACCCAGCGAGGAAGCAGCTGTCCCTCCTCTCAGGCAGGCACGGGAAGAGCGCGCGGTCATTTGTGCGGTTCGGGTGATGTCTAGCTTTGTCCTGTTCTGTCTGATCTGCAGTGGGCCAGGCCTGAGGACGCTGAGGCCGGCTGTGAGGGCCAGGGCAGCCCCGCTCGCCTTGGATGTCAGTGTCTGCGAGAGCTGAGAGGCTAGAAAGCTGTCCGCCCACTTCTCCTCTTAGCTGTCTAATGCGGATGCACTGTGTTTGGAAGCTCTGACGTGCCTGCTCCTCCTGGGCTGTCCTGGCCTGGACCTGGGCCAGGTCTTCATGCCCGGGGACCACACGGCCGCGTCTGCCCATCCTCTCCCGCTCACGTTCACCGGCAGACGGGCTGCCCTCTGCTCGGCCCCCGCGGGAGCCTTCTTCATCCTCCAAATGGGCGTGTTCACCGTCACCGGGAAAATCAAGGCCCTCGGAGCTGGAAAGCACTAACCGTCCTGTCCCCAGGCTCGCCCAAGCCCAGTCCATCTTCTCTGTCCCCAGGATCACCATCCTAAGTCTCTAATCTAAGAATCTGCAGCTCCCTCGGCTCCTCCTCCTGCAGCGAGAGCAATTCCCTTATCCTAACTCAGGGTCCCTGCAACGCAGCCCCGGCCTAGCTCTGTGGCCTCATCTAGGCATGCCCGGACCCCCTGCGGGAAGCCTCCGTGTGCTGCCCAGAGCTCACCCCTGCGGCAGTGTAGAGACTTCTCTCTCTCAGGGCTTGCTCCCCACAGATTCCGGCACACGCGTCTCCCTGGGCTGTGGTCATCCCCTCCTGGAGGCACCGTGGCCTGGCACGCCCAGGGCACTTGCCCCCCCGCGTGTAGCGAAGGCCTGTGGTGGAGAGGATCCCTTTCACGTGCTGCAGCGTGGCAGCCCCCAGCCTGTGGGGTGGGGATGGCAGTGTCCCTCGCTCCCAGGGCCGCCCATTGCACAGCTGCGTGACCGAGTTCCTCCTTGGAGCAGGCCCCGGCTGCCTCCCTCCCAAGTGGAACTCCCTGTGCAGAGCGCTGGGTTCTGGCTGTGCAGCTCCTTAGCTTTCAGAGCTGGAGAGCTTTCCAGATGCGGGCTGAGCAGTTGAGAGAACGGAGAACCATCAGCTCCCGCTGTGTGGCCCGCTCACCTCGCTCACATCATGGATTCAAGCCCCGGTCTCAGGGCAGCACTCCCTGCTTCGTGAGCGCCGACACCCACTCCTGCCTCTCTCATCTCACGATGGATTCCGCGGGCCCGCAGGTAGAAGCCTGCATCCACCATGGTTCCGTGTCACCCTTGGGACTCGGCCCACTATTTCGTGCCGGCCAAGGCCTTGCCGCCCCTTCCTGGCTGGTGACCGTGCTTTCTGAACTGTCCTCCCCATCAGCGTCTGTGTTCAACCGCCCCACCCGCCTCCTCCCTCATTTTCTCTCTGTACTCTTCACTCCCTATCAGCTGCTCGCAGCTTTCTGGGCAGCTGTCAGCTGTGCCTCCTACCCATCCCAGGCCACAGTAAGAGGCAGGTCCTCTGTAGCTCGGGACTCATCAGGCCTGTCCTGTTTCTGTGTGGTGACTTGTCCTGGAGACCCAGAGGCCAGGTTCCCCTTCCAGCTCACAGTCCATCCTTTGGGGCTCTGTTCTAGAATCTTCTTTGGAACAGATAAGGTCTTCTTTTCACAACCACGGTGACATTCCTACATTTCTTGTTATCCAAGACATGAAAACATCAGCACCTGCCAAGTATCTCTATGTAGCAGCTCTGCAGTAACATTTTCCTAAAGTTTTTGTTTCTAAAAATAAGGTCAAATTTCAGCTGGAAATGGCTCATTTTTTTAAAGATTAATTTATTTAGAAGGTAGAGTTAGAGACAGATAGGGAGAGACAGATCTTCCAACTGCTGGTTCACTCTCCAGTGGCTGCAATGGCCAGGATTAGGCTGGGCAAGGCCAAGACCAGGAGCCAGGAACTCCATCCAGGTGTGCTACCCCAGGCCCTCTTCTGCTGCTTTCTCAGGGGCATTAGCAGGGAGCTGCATTGGAAGTGGAGCAGCTGGGATTTGAACCGGTATGTGAACGGGATGCCGGCATCACAGGTATCAGCATACCCTCCTCTCCGTCTACCCTTGCTACCATGCTACAGCATCGTGCAGTGCATCTCCGACACGCTGGCCTGCCTTGCTCCTCCAGTGCTGTGCTTGGCCTGGAACATGCGTCTGGCAAACACGCACCATGCACCAACACTTGCACTTCCTGATGGCCACCACACATTTTGTTCAGCTCCCCCCTCTTCATTTGAAAAGACCCTGTGAAACGCACACAGGATTTCAGACTCATAAACTCTTTGCTCATGACATCAGTCTTGGAGAAAGAGCCCACATTACTCTAGAAACCTCGTTTGAAGACAGCACCGGGTGGCTGTAGTCTCCCACAGGAAGCTGAGTGGACAGAGGACACCCCATGCCTTCTGCTCTTAGGATTCTGGAATATTCACGAGGAGGGAGTCATCTCAGCAGACTCCCCAGTGTGAGGACCTGGACCTCAAGCCCTGAGACTTCCCCAGACACACACAGAGAGTGGCAGAGACAGGACCCGAGCACTGGTGCTGGGGGCCTAACACTCGTCCCAGCGCTGGCCCGGCTCCCCTGTGTGAAGCAGCCAGCACTCCTCCCACGACGATGACTGGGCAAGGCCCGAGGGACTCGGGGCTTCCTGTGGGGCCCCGGTGGCCCCAGCCGCTCGGTCACTGTGTGTTGCTGTGGTGGCTCCTAGAGGATCCGGGGTCAGCCTTTGGCAAGACCTGTTGCTGCCTATGACACGGGAGAGGCGGCAGCTCGCACGTGGCACACAGGCATGTGGCAACGGCTGGCCTGGCAGGGGCCAAGATAAGGTCGCTCTGACAGCCACACGGGCGCGGATGGGACTGTGCTGGGCCTCTGGCACCCCACAGGTCAGGCGTCACAGGCAGGGTCCTGCCCCACTCAGCTCTGGGGCTCCAGAACCCTCGGCACCCCCGCCCAAGGAGAGGAGCACGCAGGCCTGGGTGCTGCTGTGGACGCCCCCCCCCCTTCTCAGGGCCTCCCCCCTGGCACCTGCCTTGCTGAGGTGTTCCAGGTGCCCTCCAGCCTCTCGGCTTCCAGTGCGGGGGTGGCTGTGGGGCACCGTGGGGGCCGCCAACGAGCTCTGCACCATGCTGCCTGAGTCATGTCCATGAACCCCTGGCCCCTCTTCAGAGCACGGCTGGCCCACAGGAGTGTCTTCCCTGGCTCCTTCAGTTGGGGGCAGGGCAGGACTGCACGCGGGGCCTCGGCTCCCTGTCTTGCTCTCATGTCCACTCTGCCTGAGGGAGCTGAGCTGGGGTGGGGGGCTACATGCAGCCCTGCAGGCTGGGCCCCGGGCACCTCTCGGTGGGCCTGGACAGCGGTGGAACCACCAGAGTCTTCACCCAGGCAGCTCCGCCCTCTGCCCACTTACCCCATGGGACCTCTGGGCACCAGGCAGCTGACGGCTGCCCCAGGAGGCCAAGGTCCATGGGGCGACTGCTGTGTGGCTCCACCAGGGGCCAAGCAAGCCCAGTCTGGTCTTCTGGAAATGCAGCCGTGGTGGGACACGGCCAGGAGTCCAGCCCGGGGTTGCCGCCCTGCGGGTGCGGGAAGGGCTGTGTGGAGACACAGGGCAGCCACTCCGTGGAACCACCCTCCCAGGCTCAGGCCCACACTGGGTGGAGACGCCCCAAGCGTCTTTCCCTGCACGCCCAGGGACAGCTGGGGTGGCAGCGGGTGCCCACTGTAGAGCTCAGCGAGGCAGGAAGACTCCTCAAGGTGACCCGGTCTCCTGTGCGTCCAGCGCTGGCGTCTGCAGCGTGAGACCGCGCCACAGGCAGCCCTTCCCTCAGGTCCCCTCCTCTCTTCCTGCCGCCTCAACGCCTCTTTTTTTTTTTTTCCACTGGCCAAATAGGAATAGATATCACCAGTAGGGGGAATAGATGTCTAAAAAACAAACTCGAAAATGTTTTTCCTATATGAAGATGGCTGTGCACAGTGCTACATGGTGTCCATATCAATGTCTCTTTGTTTATGGTTTGCTTTAAACGCCTTCCACAAAGATCACTCAGGAAAACACAAACTGTTAAACACATAAAATGCGTTTTTGAAGGGCATTTTGGCCACTGAGCTTTTTGAATAATAAAATTGAGTGTTTCAGACCCGCACTTCCCACCTCATTAAAACGTGCTGCCGTCCCTAGCTCAGGCCACCCCATGGCTGACACAGGCGGTGACACACAGAGAAAGACCCCCTGGATGGCACCAGAACTGAGGGCCCAAGGGCTGCGGGAGAGCCCCCGAATCTCTTTTGAAGTCAGCAGATGATCAGTTTGGGCTGTGTCAGGAGGCCTCAGGAGGTAAGCAGACACTGTGTGTGTGTGCACCGCAGCTCGTGCAGGAATTCTGACAGCTTTTATTTCGTGGGAACTGTTGGCTGTATGTCCTTATTTTCAAGGTTTTTTTTTTTTTTTTTTTTTTTCCCAGTCCTTTTCCCCCTCCTCTCTCACATGCCATAAACCACACCACGGCCCAGTCTCTGCCCATGACGTTTCCTGGTCAGAACCCGGGAAGGCAGTGGCTTGTGACGCTAGAGGCAGGCAGTCAGCCCCAGCACACGCAAGACAGGCCAGAAAGGTGTTCACAGGGGAGAGGCCCTGGGGAGAGCGTGGGGTGTGCACGCCTGGCTGTGTGCACGGACTGCCCAGTGCAGCTGACACGTTCTGTGCCCGCAGCCACCAGCAGATGCCACCAGATTGCTCCCGAGACAATCAGCTCTACGTGCCAAACTTAATGAGCGGAAGAGAAATCAGAGGTGGGACGAGAATCCCAGGCCCTCCGAGAACTGCCCTCCCGTTCGGGTTGAAGCAGCAGCTCCACAGGGGCGGCCTGGCACCCAGCTGGTCCCACCTCGGCTGGTCCCCGGCACCCCCGCGCCAAGGCCAGGCTCACCTCCTGTGGCCCCGTAGGGGCCTGCAGGCGGGAGGCGCGGGAGACTCACGCTGCTGCTTCATTTACTTCTCTATCCAGGACGAGTTCTTCCGGGGACAGGGAGGAATTCACAGAGATTGAGCAGGACAATCAGTTTAATTACAAGAGAAACCAGGAAGAATGAGGCGAAAATAAGGTCAGCCGAAAGGTCCAGAGAAGTCCGGGGGCAGGGACACGGCGGTGCTGGGGACAGGCGGTGCCGTTCTGCTGGCCTCATGACCACTGCCAGGCGGCAGACCTGGCCGCACTCACCTCTCGCTGGGCCTGGAGCGCGTCCTGCCTCGGAATCCCAAGCTCGTCCTGCGGCCGCCGCCCGGTCCTCTGCCCGCCGCGGGCCACGGAAGCACGTTCGCAGGCTGCAAGCCACTCGCGCACCTCGTAAAAAGCACCAGTAATGATGCCCCCATTTCATGGGGTATTACACCATAATGATGATAATCCTCCCATTTACATCTCATCTTCCGCAGACTTAGTGAAATTAGCTTCCGTGCCACCTAGCAGGGGTAATTTATGGGATGAAAAGGGAGCCACTGAGAGAGAATGTAATGAGTATTTACTGTATCCTTGATGGCGCTCTCACCACGGGGGAGAGGGGACGCCCGGCGACGGTGTCCGGCGGGGAGCTGCGCGGGACCGCGCCGTCCCCCGGCCCCGTCCCAGAAACGCGGTGCAAACTCGTGCCAAAGTCTGTGCTCACGGGCTGTGGATTCCTTCTGCCAACCTGAGCTGAAAGGAGCGAGAGAACTCTGCGTATTTTACTTTCAGAGTTAATGGGAATAAAATACCTCAGTGGATGAGTGCAGATGTGTTTGATACAAATAGTCATTTTCCTATTTGCTGCCTCATTGAGCATGATGAATGATTGGAGTCAGAGAGGCGGCGTGATAAATGGCAGCACCTTGGCTCCACTGCATGCCCTATTGATTCTCCTTCTTTATTACTTCTACAACCCAGCTGCTTGCTGTGCCCTCCCCACAAGCCGTTTCTTGGGGGAGGGATTGCTTCCTGGCAGCCCAATTTATGGAGAGGGGAGTGTGGCATTTTCTTACCATAGCAAAACCCCGTGTTTAGCTTTTGTTAACATTTACAAATGGAGCCCCTTTTTGGTGACAGACACCTCGACCGGGGGCGAGAGCGGCGGCCAGGGCCACTTGCAGCCGTGGGCAGAGTGGAGCGCCTGCGGGCGCCGCGGCATTTGTATCCCATCCAGCCCTGCGTCTCTGAGTTCCGGTAGACACAAACCAGGGCAAGCAGAGTAGTGTCTGCCACGTTTGCCTGGCTGAGCAGCTAGAGAGAGTTTCAGGTTACCGTCAGGGTAAACCAAATGCCAGTTCGGATCTGTGATCAGACGCCGTGTGCCATTGCAGCTGCACACGTGTGTTAGGTGAGGGGAACAAGCCCACTGCGTGAGTGGCGGGCTCCGGCCGACCCGACGTACACGGCGACGCGTCTCGCGGCCCCGCAGCCCCCGAGGACAGCAGCACTCCTTCCCCGGCAGCTGCTCTCTCCCCTTGCCAGGGGCTGCCATTCAGGCAGACCCACCGAGAGGCTGAGGAGCACAGCACCAAACAGAACTGCCAACATGGAAACAGCCCCTGGATGGGAAGGTGTGCCGATGCCCACTCTGAGGACGCTGGGAGGCGTGCGGCAAAGCTCGCCGCTGGCAGTGTGGCAGCAGTGCCACCGCCCAGGACCCCTGCCCGTGGGTGCGGGCGGTGCAGTGCTAGCTTTGTGCCCCTCCCCCCGGTGGTGGGCCCCCACAACACAGCGAGGGGCTGGCTTTGGAACTGTGGTGGGTGTGCCACACGCCACTGCTCCCGGAAGCGCTTCATGTCAGACCACAGGAGCCCAGTAGCTCTTCTACACCCACTGCTCGGCTCCCTGCATGGGTTCTGACTAGGGAGCCTGCCGAGGGACTCTAGAAGCTTCCTGACGCCCTAGCGGCCGTGGTGAGACAACTGAGACCACCCCCAGGAAGCAGGGCTGCTAACACGTCCACCCCATGGAAGAACACTGCTAACGAGGCAGGCGTGCGGCTGTGTGCGGAGAACACCGGGAACGGAGTGGAGAAGCTGGGAGAAGCTGGCTTCAGCACGCACACGCTGCCAGCTCTCAGACAGTTCCCCAACTTGCCAGCATGGACACAGGCCCTCCGGCGGTCAGTCCAAGCACAGACTCCACTCTGGGAAACAGCACGGCCCACAGGCAGCTGCAGGCCTGACTTAAGCGTGGAGGTGAAATCCACAAGTCACCGCCGCACACAGTCCTCTGGCCTCTGTCCACCTCTGCAGTGCTGTAGGGCTGTGTGTCCTTGGCTAAGGTCACTCAAACATCGCTCATTCAGCAAATGGCCCTCTGGTCTCCACCTTGCATGGCTGGAGGCAGTGTGGTCTGGTGCTGTGTGCCCCGGGTCCCTGGGCTCCCACAGTCACTAACTTGGGCTTGCTCCTGAGGGAATTCTCTAACTTATCCTCTGCCTTGCAGGCAACACCTCCAGAAGGGAGGAGCCTTTTAACACAAGGCTGTGCTACCCCCAGTCTCCAGAACGCTTCATCCCATACAACGGAGCCTCGGGACCAATGCGTTGTTCTGACCCACGCCAAAACACAGATGCACCTTGAGGCCACTATGTTTGGTGAAATAAACCTGGCACAGAAAGATAAATGCCACAGGATTCCACTTCTGCGCGGTACTGGGGGTCACCAAAGTCACAGAATGAGAAAGCAGAATGGTGGCTGTTGGGGCTGGGAGGCGGCGGCAGTGGAGAGCTGGCGCATGGCCGGGCGGGTTTACTTGGCACCAGTGCACCAGCACTTACATCAGCTACGATGGCAGCTTTTCTGGGCATCTTACCACAATTTCTATTGAAAAAAAAAAAAAAAAAAGGGACAGTCCCTCTCCCCAGTACACTAGTGACATGTGACTGTGACCTCTGGCATGCAGACTTCAGCCACGTGCAGGCCACAACGCTCCTTTCTTTTCGGGGTGGCTAGCGGCCACTGGATGTGCCTCGGACCAGCCCTTGTCTGCAGGTGTGTGTATGTGCGTGTCCAGGGAGACACGCACACGTGTGGACACGTTTGACACATTTTAAGGGACCCGAGTTTCACTCACTGCTGTGAGGTTGGCCTCTGCACACCTCCCCGCCAGCCCAGCGTGCCTGTGTGCCGCAGCAGGGCACACCAGGGTTCCTGGGGTCGTGGTCGGCGCCACAGGTCAGAACACAGTAGCCGCGGTCCCCCGCCCCTGCACAGAGCTGCACTCTGGAGCCGCCGTGCTCGGCTGTGGCATCGGCACCAGAGCCAGACACTTGGCAGCAGAAGGGTTTCCTGCTGGAAGCCACCCATCTCCATCAGTGCAGTGGGCTCCCACACAAAACGCTGCCTGCCACACGCGGGGGGACAGGCACTCGGGGACGTGCTGATCCGAACGGGAGCGACGGAGAGGCGAGGGCACAACCCATCTGGGAAGAATTACCAGGTGGGCCTTGCCGCTGCAAGGAAACACAAACCGCGGTACTGATCGGAGCAAACGCCTCACCCCTTTACCCCGTCTAAATTGCAATGATAGCACCGGTACACATTGGAAGACACTATCAGCCCCCAAGAGCAAGTATGGCCTCACACCGGGCAGTGGCCGCGGACATCACCTGGCTGCCTGGGCGATGCGGCCGCAGGTCGGCACGGCGGGGAATAATGAACCGCTGCACCCCATTGAAATGTAATTACACAGCCCTCTTGTTCTTAAACCTATAAGGTGAAAGAAAGATGAATAGTGAAAGTAAAAAGCGCTGACCCTTCAAGCTTTAATTTACGTTATGCATTCGCTCGCCCTTCTGATGGGTTTTACAAAGGTCATAATTTAGGGTATTTTGCAGTTGATAAATGATCTGTATGTTTGTGTTCACACGACCGATTGATTTGTTATAGCCAAAATATTGTTTCTATAACAACCCAAGGGCCCTTAACCAGACACACAGCAAACCCGCATCCGAGCAGAGGCCAGGGGATGTGTGGGCCTGCTGGGGCGGGGCTGGCCTCTGTCCAGACTTCAGGGTGACAGAGCGTAGGGTGCGAGGCCAAGGGAGGAGGAGGAGGTGGCGGCCCCGGGCAGATGGGGTGGCGGCCTTGGTTCTTGGCACCCTGTGACCACGGGGCTCGGCCCGGTCCAGCCGGCGTGGGCAGCTTCTGCTGCTGCGAGTCTCGTCAGGATCTCAGGCCGAGCCCCCTCCGGCGCCGAGTGAGCCAGTGCGGTTGTTAGGGCCGTTTTCCCGCCTTTGCAGACTTGGAAAACGCTCCTGCTTCCGGGCCCAGTTGATGCATTATGCATCAGGGCTGCCTGCAGCTGACAGCCCCTCAGCCAACGCCGACGTGAAAAGCAATGGTGCTAATCAAAGCCGACACATCTGAATGTCCAGACACACACACAGAGAAATTTACTAATCAAAAAGTGTATTTCCTAGGGCTGTCTCCAGAGAAATCCGCGGGAAGAAATTGGAATAATTTATTAGCTTACAAGTTTTCGTTGACAGTTAGCCCAAAGCTATTTATCTCTGTAATAGAGAACGTCTCCAATGTGGCAAAATTGACCAAATCAAACAGCTTTGATCAGAAAATGAATCTGGCAAGCCTGCCTGTCGGAGGGTCCCAGGAGAAAGGGGGGAAACAAACAGAAAGATTTAACAAGTGGTCAAGAGAAGAAAGAGAGCAAGAGAAGGACCGGGGAGGAGGAGAGAGCCAGGGAGCAGAGGCAGAGCTCTCGGCACGGCCTCCCCGGCCCGGAGCGCACTGCGGGAGGAGCGCAGGAGACTGGGCGGCCGCACTCAGCGCTGTGCCTCTGCGTTCTCTGAGCCTGCGGCCCACGCTGCAATGTGCCTCCTACGGCAGCAAGACGCAGAGCAGCCGCAGCGGCAAGGGGCTGCCGGCAGCGAGGAAAAGGCCGGGGACGTCCACGGACAGCTTTCTGCCTCGAGGACGAGGCTCACTGGCCGGGCCTGCCTCAGTGGGTGCTGAGCTGGCTTCTGGGAGAGCCACTGAGGGCGTAGGAGTCCCAAGGGCAGGCCTGTCCGAGGCCCCCAGCCCCCTGCTCTCCTGGCAGTGCCTGGGGATGGCAGAGCCCCCTGCATGGGAGCTGCACCGCGAACACTGCTGTCCACCGGAACTCTGCCCCAAGGCCGTACACACTGCCCAGAAACACACACACACACGGGCAGACGGGGTGGGGGTTAGGTAACGGTGACGCCCTTTCCCCAGGCACCCCCTCTGCCTGCTAAGTCCCAAGGGCTGCTGCTGTGGGCGAGCTGCTGCGCTCAGTAGCCAATCACTGGAGGACACTCCAGCAGCCAACACATGTGACCCTAAAATAGTGGAAAACCAAACAAAACCACCACCACTGTCCAGAGGCGTTTGTGTGTCCTCTTCATGTCGGACTCCCGCTGGAAACCCTGGTGACACATTGGCAAGGGCACTGCTCAGGGGAGCACCTGCCGAACCAGGAGTGTCCGGGAGGGTCAGGCGGCCGGGGCCGTAGCTGGCACTGAGTGGCGCCTGGATCCTGGGGACGGCCTCTCCTTCTCCCTGAAAGGGGCACACTCTGGCCTGGATGACTGTCCCCCTGCAGCAGGGCTGGCTATGGGCATGGGGAGAGATGATTACAGAAAGCTCTCTCAGAGTTAATGGAGTCCTCCACAATGGCTGAGGCTTGTCGCCACCGGTCTGTCTGGCGGGAGGAGGACCAGCCAAGCCCAACTTCCCCAGGGAAGATCCGTGTTGGGAAGGCCAGCTGCACACTCTGAGGGGTGCCCAGCAACCCATGGGGCTGTCTCCCTGGTAACCACCAGGGCACGCCCTGTCACAGCTTCCTGACAGGCTGGCAGCTCCCAGCTTCTCGGCTCTGTCGCTCTTGGTACCTGCCTTTCCCAGGACACGGGGAAAGATGGAGTTGGCTCTAAACCCTTGTGGGGTGGCAGATCAGGGCTAAGACCCCACGGATGCTCCATACGGCTGTGCCCTTGGAGCCGCGGCCCCTGGCTGAGTACTGGAGGCAGGTCAGCCATTGTGCTTCACAGACCAAGGCTGGCCCCATCTGCCCCACAGGACGTGGTGGACAGTGTCTGAGACACAACCGAGCTCTTTCACGGAGCTTTAGGGGGCATGGGGAGATGCCACCGCGGCCTGTCTCACCTCGTTTCTATGAGGGCACAGAAGGCGGCCTGTGCTGCGCAGGGCAGTGGCCAGCATGCAGGCCCGTGTCATCCACACCAGCTCCTCTATGAGAATCCCCACCAACCCCTGCCCAGCGCCCAGAGCTGGGTCTCCCACAGCTGCTCCCCTAGGGCGGTATGCTTGGAGCTTCTCCTGGGAGCGGGATCTACGGGCTGCTCTCTCGTCAGCCGGTCAGCACAGCTGTGTGCCATCCTGGGCAGCGGGGAGGCCTACTCGGTGGTGTCTCTCCACCTGCAGGGACGACGGAAGCTCCTGCCAAGGTCAGGTCCACAATGGCTAGAAAGGCTCAGGGCTTCCTGCAGCTGGGCTTCCCCGCTGCCTCCTTCCGGCGTCCTAGAGTGCGTAAAAGCCCTGTCCACATGAGTCCGTGCTGAACTAAAGCATTTCCCCTCTCGCAGGCTGGCCGACGTCAGCTGCTGGAGGCCGAGCCTCTTACTGCAGGAGTCCCTGAGCTGTGGCCATGTCTTCTGAAGGGGACAAAGAGCCTTGGGAACCAAACACTCAGGCTAGCGACACTGGACTGGCTGCAGTGGACCCTGAGCTCTGGGACACGCTGCCTGCTGTCCAGCGTGTGGTGTGAGAGCAAAGGACGAGGCCAGGAAGCTGGGGCAGGCTCGGGGGAGAGTGCAGGTGGCAGGGTGGGGAGCCCCTTCCTTAGGAACGTGTCCCCTCGCCCCCCGCCAAGCACGCACAGATCTTGTCGACTCACAGAGTTCGGCAGAGATTAGAATCTGTGGCATTTTCCTTCACTCAAAATTAAACTGAAAGCTACAAATGACGCTCTCAAAGCACAGGCACATCTGTGTAGACGTATTCCCCAGGGACACCTGCCACATTCCACATGTTCCATCTGACCTTCAAGATGCTACTTCAAGACCATTAACCAAAATGTCTAAAACGGCCTACATTAGCATTACTCACTCCACTGTACAGCCAGCGAGAAACGAACCTGCAGACGAGAACCTAACGGGAAGAAGGGAACACCCATCCTACAACGCGGCACGGGTGAGCACTCCGCCAGACGCCGCCCCCAACTCACCCCTGGCCTCCAAATGCGGCAGGAGCGCTCCTAACTTGTGATGCTCTTTCAGGGTTCCCTGGGGGCCAACGACTGGGTCGGGGCACTGCTGCCACAGACAGGGCAGTGTCGGTCACCGTGTCCTGCACAGAGGGGCCTCCAGACATGCTCACAAGCCCCTCACCAGCAAAGCAGCCGGAAGGCATGGCTGCTGCTCGGCCCTTCCTCTGGAGGAGCTGGGAATGTCGAGGGGGCCCCGATGCCTCACAGCCACCAAGGGGTCCTGGCTTCTCCAGAACCCAGAGGTGGGGGCTCGCAGCCCATGAGGTCCTATGCAGGATTTCCCCAAAGAAGGCCCGAGGGTGAGCAAAGACCAGGCAGGAGTTTTCATTTTTCCCCTTGTCCCCCGGCAGGCCTCCACGTGCGGGATCGACCAACAGAACCACTTTTCCCAACCCGCTTCGGAGCTGTGCCTCAGGAACCTGACACACGGCTGCCAGCGAGGCTGCCGCCACCGCCCCTGCTTCACGGATCAGGGGAGCAGCGCGTGCGGGACTCCCTGGGCTGCCCAGGACCACACGCTGCCCCCGTGCCAGCCGCCCTCAGGGGACAGAGGAGGGCTGTTCCCTTTCCCATGAGACTGCCAGTGTCCAGCACGGACATGCCGCGCCACGTTGCCCAGGCAGATGGGCTGGGAGACGCGCTCAGGAACTCAGGTTGACGGCGGCTCTGCCATCGTCCATCAGGGCTGCTTTAGTCAAATCTCAACACGACACTCAGGTTTCAGAGAGCGTGGACCACCACTGGTGGCTCTTCCATGCTACTGGCTGGAGCGACACCTTTCGGCAGCCAGGACCAGGCACAAGGCCGAGCCTAACTGCAAGCCAATCCTCCCCGTGCCTGGAAGAAGAGAGTTAGCCACGTGTCTGCAGACTGCCGGCGGCGAGGAGGAAGCACGGGGCTGGCGGGGCCTTCGCCGTGAACTGACGCTGCCGACTGCTAAGCTCTGTGAACCTCGTTCCACCTTCTGAGCCAACGAGGGCTTGGGATAGGTGGCCCTCTCTGGTTCTGTACCTACTGCTTTGCAGGATCCCAGAGCCCACACCTCCAAGGAGCAGCAACAGCACAGGCAAGAGGACAGAGCACTGTGGAAGGGACACACGTGTGCACACGGGAGGGTTGCTAGCAGAATCTGTTGGTTCTCAGAGTCTTGAGATCCACACAAGTGTGATGAACGTGTCCAGGGCTCTGTGTCACACTGTCCCCTTGAGGGGCTCCCTCTGACAAGGACATTCTAGCGCCAACTGCTTGTAACAGCAGCTCACCATCTAGGTGTGAATTCCCTGCCTATTGTAACAGATGCGTAGAACCACATCACCGTGCGACAACCCTCGGTGGTCCATGATGGACCTGCACGTCCACCCGTGGCCCCGACGCTGGACATCCAGATGGCACCTCGTAGTTAAAGGCCTCACGCTTACCAGCAGGCAGAATACACTTCCACGGCACACAGTTCTGATCTCAGAAGCTGAGAGCTTGGACTCCTTATGTCATCTCATCAGTGACCCCCACACGCCTGTGACAGGCCTGGCGTGCTGTGACCCCCACATGCCTGTCACAGGCCTGGCGTGCAGTGGGCCCAGATGGCTGTGACAGGCCTGGCGTGCAGTGACCCCCACATGCCTGTGACAGGCCTGGCGTGCAGTGACCCCACATGCCTGTGACAGGCCTGACGTGTAGTGACCCTCACATGCCTGTGACAGGCCTGGCGTGCTGTGACCCCCACATGCCTGTGCCAGGCCTGACGTGCAGTGGGCCCCACATGCCTGTGCCAGGCCTGGCGTGCAGTGACCCCCACATGCCTGTGCCAGGCCTGGCGTGCAGTGGGCCCCACAAGCCTGTGACAGGCCTGACGTGTAGTGACCCTCACATGCCTGTGACAGGCCTGGCGTGCTGTGACCCCCACATGCCTGTGACAGGCCTGACATGCAGTGGGCCCACATGCCTGTGCCAGGCCTGGCGTGCAGTGACCCCACATGCCTGTGACAGGGCTGACATGCAGTGGGCCCACATGCCTGTGCCAGGCCTGGCGTGCAGTGAGCCCACATGCCTGTGACAGGCCTGACGTGCAGTGACCCCCACGTGCCTGTGCCAGGCCTGACGTGCAGTGACCCTACATGCCTGTGACAGGCCTGGCGTGCAGTGAGCCCACATGCCTGTGCCAGGCCTGGCGTGCAGTGACCCCCACATGCCTGTGCCAGGCCTGACGTGCAGTGGGCCCCACATGCCTGTGACAGGCCTGACGTGTAGTGACCCTCACATGCCTGTGACAGGCCTGGCGTGCTGTGACCCCCACATGCCTGTGACAGGCCTGACATGCAGTGGGCCCACATGCCTGTGCCAGGCCTGGCGTGCAGTGACCCCACATGCCTGTGACAGGGCTGACATGCAGTGGGCCCACATGCCTGTGCCAGGCCTGGCGTGCAGTGACCCCACATGCCTGTGCCAGGCCTGACGTGCAGTGACCCCCACATGCCTGTGACAGGCCTGGCGTGCAGTGACCCCATATGCCTTTGACAGGCCTGATGTGCTGTGACCCCCACATGCCTGTGACAGGCCTGGCGTGCAGTTAGCCCACATGCCTGTGACATGCCTGGCGTGCAGTGGGCCCACATGCCTGTGCCAGGCCTGACGTGCAGTGACCCCCACATGCCTGTCACAGGCCTGGCGTGCAGTTAGCCCACATGCCTGTCACAGGCCTGACATGCAGTGCGCCCACATGCCTGTGACAGGCCTGACGTGCAGTGACCCCCACATGCCTGTGACAGGCCTGGCGTGCAGTGACCCCACATGCCTGTGCCAGGCCTGACGTGCAGTGACCCCTACATGCCTGTGCCAGGCCTGACGTGCAGTGACCCCACATGCCTGTGACATGCCTGGCGTGCAGTGACCCCCACATGCCTGTGCCAGGCCTGATGTGCAGTGACCCCACATGCCTGTCACAGGCCTGGCGTGCAGTTAGCCCACATGCCTGTCACAGGCCCGACATGCAGTGGGCCCACATGCCTGTGCCAGGCCTGGCGTGCAGTTAGCCCACATGCCTGTGCCAGGCCTGACGTGCAGTGACCCCTACATGCCTGTGCCAGGCCTGGCGTGCAGTGACCCCTACATGCCTGTGACAGGCCTGACGTGCAGTGACCCCACATGCCTGTGACAGGCCTGACGTGCAGTGACCCCCATATGCCTGTGACAGGCCTGACGTGTAGTGACCCCCACATGCCTGTGACAGGCCTGACGTGCAGTGACCCTACATGCCTGTGCCAGGCCTGGCGTGCAGTGACCCCCACATGCCTGTGCCAGGCCTGACGTGCATTGGGCACGTCATCAGAGGTAATCTCCTCTCCTCCGCAGTGAAGTGAGGTGCAGGCGATCAAGCTGAGCCCAGAGGGAGAACACGGCTCCCCAAAGTCTTGTAGGTGCAGTCGCCCCCACCTCCCCCCGGCCCTGAGCTCAGCACAGCAGTCCCCAGCCGCCCAGACTGCACAGTAGGGGTACTGGGGGAATCTAGACCTGACTCGAGTTGTCCCACATGACTGTCCTTGCCCTGCAGAGAGGAGGCCGGGCCTGTGCCGGCATGGTGTCTGGTGCCGCAGCTCAGTGACGGCTGCTCAGCATTCTGTGCCGGCAGACCCCAGGGTCTTGCCCGCCCGCCCATCCAGGTGATGTGGCACAATCATTCACTGTGTGTGTGTATGTGTGGGGGGGTAGAAAACCAGCAGCCAGGCCTCACTACCGACACAAGGTGTTCTTCCGTGTTTCACACGGCACTCAGCAGCCAGTGCCCGTCCCGTGTGCTCCCTCCCCAGAGGCTGAGCGCATCCTGAGTGGCCACAGGGACCCCCACCCGGGGCTGCGATGGTAAGACAGGCACACCCCCTGGTCTCGGGAAGTCATGGGGACAGGTCTGCCAAGGGGTGACTACGAGGCCACTCCGACCCACTCCTGCGGGACGCAATGAAGAGCCAAGGTCACTTCCATGCAAAAGCTCCAAGTCCACGCACAGGAAACGTCCTCAGAAGCGTCACAAAAATGAGGTGGAAAACCACATGTGGATCTCAGACGGGTTTGTGTCCATCGAACGTATTTTCATGGCATCCCCCCAAACTTCTGAAGTCTCCGCACATAAAACGTCCGTAGTTGTGGAATGCAGTACAGGACACGGAAGACGAGGAAGCAGGAGCCCAGTCAGGGATCGAGGAGAGGAATGCCTCCAGGAAGAAGGGACACTCACCCCGAGACAGGGACGAGCTGGAGGAACCAGCCAGGCAGGAAGTGGGCGAGGGAAGGCCCAAGCGGTGGAAACCCTGAGGCCACAGTAAGGCTGGCAGGGAAACGGGGTACGTGGGCCATGGCGTCGGAACTACAGAGACACGCAGGAGAGGACAGGCTGGCCAGTCACCACGGACAGATCTTAAGCAGAGAAGCCGTGGAATCCCACTTAGGCCCTGACGCCTGGTCCCTGTTGAATGGGGGAGCAGACGTTCTCAGGGCAAAGGGGCCGAACACAGGACCACGGAGTGGCACCAGGGGCCCATAGTGGGGGTCCAGGTGAGGCAGGAGAGTGGTGGACTAAGGATCGGCAGGGAGATGAAGACCTGAGCTTTAGCGGCAGAACTCGTGGACCGTGGCAAGGATTTCACACACGTGGGAGAATGAGGAGGACGTGTTTCTGGGTATCCGGACTGATGACTGAGTGGAGGGGGAGCAGGTGGCCAAGGGTCCCCGCGGGTCCAGGAGTGGCCATGCTGCCTGTGGGAAGTCTCTGAGCCCGGAGGAGGAGGTTGGGCACAGGACTCGAGCCGAGACACACACCTCGGGGACGGTGGGCTGGTGCCAGCGCCTCTGGTGAGGGCGCAGCAACCCTGAGGGGCAGCAGAGGCAAACAGCAGCCCTGTCCCCACTGCAGATGGAGGCCCAGAGAGGATGGAAATGAACAAGGGAAGGGGGGAAGGGGAAGAGAAGGAGAAAAGGAACAGGGGAGGGAGGGAGACAGCCAGGCCTCTGCCCTCCCCCGGCAGGGACAGTGGCAAAGCCGAGCCACGGTGAGATGGGGGCCCTGGCTTCCGGCAGGGCCATGTCCCCAGCAGCAGCCCAGGAGTCCCGGACCCCGGAGACTGTCACCAGCCTCGTCTCCTGTGGCAATCTCCTGCTGGTCCAGAGATGCTTCCAGGGCAGCAGCCGCTGTCCGAAGGCCGAGTGCCCTGCCTGCGCTCTCCGGAGCGCCAGCTGAGGCAGTGTGGCTCAGGGAGCGGCAGCGTCGGGGCCACGCTGGCTGCCCGGGGGAGGAGGTGGGCTTTCTCCTCTCTGAGGCGTGACATTTGATTACCGGTCTCCTAACATGCGTGACAGCGCATGTTAGTGCTGGCCACAGAGTTCCTGAGCCCCTTTCTAAACACACCTCAGTGTCAGGGTCTGAGGCCCCCGGAGGTAGGGAACGGCGCAGCCTGGCTCCATGCCACTTGCGGGGCTGCTCCTCCACCACCACGGAGGCCCGTGGCGCAGGGGCAGGGAGGGGAGAAGCGCCTCCTCTCTGGACCCAACACCAGCTCACCAGAGGGCACAGCTTGCTGGAGAAAACCGCCAGCCCCGCCCGCACCCCGCCCGGACCCCGCCCCGTGGCTGAGCGCTCATCACCGCACACAGCTCCGGCCTCGCTTTCCCAGCTTCCCCGGAGACCTGAGACATCTAACTTCACCCTGGCTTTGAAGCCACACCCAAAGGTGACCATTCCCTAGCTTGTGGGTGGCAGGCGAGCTAGAGGAGGGGGCTCTGGAGCTGCGCACAGCCCGCCCTCACAGGCTCATGGGAGAGTGGAATTTCAAGCTATTTACTGCACGGCAACATCAACTAAGATCCACGCACAGCGTTTCCCGGACGTGCACCTTCCGCGAGCTTGTGAAGACCGGTGGTAGACTTAGAAACGCACACTCAGCAGGACAGCTCTCCAGTCGCCCCCTGGGAGCCGCCACAGCTTTCTCCCCAGGATGCTCTCTGCCTCCCTCTCCTGCACGCCCTCCCTCCACCGCACAACCACAGCACTCAGCGCACAGCCCCACACTCCCCGCCTTCCCCAGGCCACTTACCGGCTGACACACAGGCAGGCAGACGGGCGAGCCTGCAGGCAAAGCCGACAGAACCACACTACGTGGCTCCGTCCACTCACTACATCCTTGAGTTCCACCCCGGCCGGCACCTCCTCCCCCGTCCTGAGCCAAGAGATTGTCAGGCTGGACAATGAGACCTGGTTCTCCTCTGAGGGAAGCTATACACTCAGAAGTCACGGTTCACAAAGATCGTCATACATTTTCCAAATATTAAAAAGACATTAAAATCAATACAGCTATGTAAAATCAGCTCAGCTGCGTAAGCATCTCATGAAAACAAGCAACATTGTTGTAGCCCTTTTTTAAAATTAAAGCTAACAGCTGCCCCTCTGACCAGCACTTCTGTTCAGTGTCCACTCTGCCCAGCCTGCAGACCAATGTCTGAGTGCCCACACCGGGGCACCGGATCTTAGCAGGCCCTGCTGCCAGCGGCTGCAGTCGCCACACCCAGCCAAGCACGGGCACTTCTCCAGAGTCAAGGTCGTGGTGTTTCCTCTCCTAGCGTGTGCCGAGGGCTCACCGCCTTAGGCACTGTCGAAGGAAACCGAGGCCGCGAGGATGCACAAGCTGCCCAGGCCCAGCTCCACTGCGAGCTCCCCAGGGACACACAGGTGCGCCGCAGCTAGAGGTGGGCACCAGAGCTCCCCAGGGACACACAGGTGCGCCGCAGCTAGAGGTGGGCACCAGAGCCCCCCAGGGACACACAGGTGCGCCGCAGCTAGAGGTGGGCACCAGAGCCCCCCAGGGACACACAGGTGCGCCGCAGCTAGAGGTGGGCACCAGAGCTCCCCAGGGACACACAGGTGCGCCGCAGCTAGAGGTGGGCACCAGAGCCCCCCAGGGACACACAGGTGCGCCGCAGCTAGAGGTGGGCACCAGAGCCCCCCAGGGACACACAGGTGCGCCGCAGCTAGAGGTGGGCACCAGAGCTCCCCAGGGACACACAGGTGCGCCGCAGCTAGAGGTGGGCACCAGAGCTCCCCAGGGACACACAGGTGCGCCGCAGCTAGAGGTGGGCACCAGGCGCGCAGACATACTCCCCACTCCTCCCGCCTCGCAGCTGTGCTCTGGGGGCCCGGCTCCTCTGGAAGAACACCCTCCACACGCTTCTCAGGGCCCTGACACAGTCTCGGTGATTCCAGCCCAAGCGCCTGGGCCACAGCTGAGCGCCCGCCTGCTTCCCCGTGGCAAACACTTAGAGCTGACGGGAGGGACGAGCTGCTAGTCCTGTTTTCCCAGCTGCACACTGCTAACCCTGAACGCAGTGTCTGAGATTCAGGTCCAGTTTTCCAATGCAATTTCAGAAAACAAAGGCAGAAATAAGCCGAGACGCCTCATCTAAGGACATCTACTCGTTTTCCTTCCAGCTTACGTACACACAAGTACCTCAGAAGGGGATATTCGCTGTGTGACCCAGGCAAGCCTACTCCCTCTGGCCCGTTTCCTCCTCCGTCAACAATGGGGTTAAGCCAGCAAAGTCCACGGTCTCTGCCAGCTCTCTCGGGGCAGGGGGGCTCTGGCTGGGTGTCTCCACGCACAGGCAGGACTGGCCTGCAAGGTGTCTGGTGTTTGCAAGGACCTACTCACAGGGGAGGGTGTGCCCACCAGAGGCCAGGGACCAGGGCGCGTCCTCTGTGAGGTCCCGGGAACACGTCCGCGTCTCGCCCACCTGCACCTGACGCTCTTCCCTGAGAGGCCTCCCTCAGGTCTGCCGAGTCTCAGCAGGGTCTGCACTGCTCAGCTTTGAAGTGGCTCCACATGGCGCTTTGTTTCCTTCCCACGATGTCTCTGTCCCCCTAGAATCTCGGACTCACTCAGCTTTACGGTCACCCGCTCCTCTCTTGATTCAGTCTTGGATTTTATCACCAAAGCAGTTGAGGAAGATAACATGTTCTAAAAGTTCAGAGTAACTTTTAATTAACACTATAATTTGCTCATAACTGCATATTCTATAACGTTATTAAGCTATGGGATCCTCACCAAAAGCAGAATTTGCATAGTTAACATTGCTCTTTTTCCAAAATGTACTATGACAGACTTCTCACATGAGAGAATCACGTTCTACTTTCTCAATAGGAAGCCAAAAGAAACAACACTGACCCACTGGGACATGTTCTAGGTACACTACCAGTAACAGCATGACACGCACAGTGAGGACACTATTTCTGGGTGGTCCCAGGAAACAGGTGTCTAGAATTACATCCATAATTAAGCATCGTGAGGCCAACATACACGTCTCTGTCTCATTTTTGCCAAGCACCCAAGTCACAGGCAAGTCTGTTTTAACAGCCCCCGGCACAGAAAACCTCACTCCGGCTAAGCTGATCTGCCTTTGAGGACACCACGAGGCTTCTGGGAAAGAACAGCTTTGCCCAAACCCCCTGGGCTCTTCTGACGCACATCAAAGGTCAACACTTAGCCTATTTGTGGGCCCGGGAACCCCATCAAGCAGGCCGAGCCATCGAGGCGCTTACACGCACACACAGCCTGCACTCCAACTCAGCACAAGGAGAGCTGCCTGGCCCTGGAAGCACAGCAGAGCCTGGCCCAGGGCCTGCCACAGCTGGAGAGGATCCTGACCCCGGCAGGCTCAGCCGGGGAAGCGGGACAGCCCCTGCTCCGTGCGCTCCAGGGCACCCTCCCCTTTCCAGAGGCAGCGGGCCCTTCCGAATGTGGCCGGCCCACCCCGCTCTACACACGCTGCAGCACTCACACCTGTTGAAGTGGTGCTGGCACAGGAAGCGCCGAGGAAGGGAGGCAGCGCCTCTGAACCCGGCAGTGCTTTTAGCTCTTTCTGCTGTGACCCAGGAGAGCCGCACTCGGCAACGAAGCTAAAAGTCTGACTCAGAAAGCACCACCTGTAGCCACTCTTTAGCGAGGGAAGTCCTTGGCAAACAATGGCCTGAGCGAGCCAGTCTAATCAGGCCGAGTCGAGACCGCCGGGACATAAATTAAGCATTCACCCTTGAGTAGCAGCCAAGCAGCCAAAGCCCCCATAATCCCAATTAATCCCATTTTGTGCGCTCGCCCTTGGCCAAGGGCAGGGGGGAAGTGAATCCGCACACGCTGGTTCCGCATCAGCTCTTACCTTTCCGGGGGCGGGGCTGTCATAAAGAGCAGGCCCCTCTGCAGCGCCCCCACCCCCGCCCCCCAGCCTCCTTACTTCAAGGTTGTCCTCCAGCCCCCCACAGTTAGGTGCTCGGGCTCGGGAAGAGGACGGGCTTCCGTTCCACCCGTTCTCTGCACCACTGGCTGCCCGCCACCTGCCATGCCATGGCGCGGAAGGAAGGGAGGGAGGGAGGGAGGGGTGCCCGCCAGCCCCGGGGCTGCTTCTGCCAGCTGACGCTCTGTCCTGGTGGGGACGGTAACTGCTCCAGGGACACGGAGCTGTCCTCCAGAGAGCAGCCATCCAGTGCACAGCCGGGGCCAGGGAGTGCAGGGCCCGCTCTGTGAGCCCATCCTCACCTGTGCTCCGGCCCTGGGCCCCTCCCACCTCCTCAGGAGCTGGCCCAGGTGGAGAGAGCGTGAGTGGAGTGGGGAGTGGGACAACCCCTGGGGCCAGGTTCCGGGCTGCAGGACTGAGCTTGAGTGGCGCGTGCCGCCCCTTGCTCCAGCTCACGCCCCAGGCTCTCCTGCTTCCCGGCTGCTGCGCCGGACATGCACGCCCACCAGGTGTTCTTCCCGAAGCTGAATTGGAAAGACCTGGCGTTGCCCCTCAGCCACAGCTCGCTCACTGTGGGCGAGGGCGAGGGCGAGGAAGGGACAAATCTCCGACGTGCTGCGCAGTGCTGTTCTTGGGCCTACCTGGGACTGCGCCTCACCCACCCCCACCAAGTAGGCTCCTCCTCTTCTCCAGCCACAGGTCACGAGGGAAGGGGGCGAGGCTGAGGCACCCAGGGCCCACAGCCCAGCCCCAGTCCACCTCCCAGGCAGAAGCTGTAATGGCCTCTGGCCACACGCTGCCGCTCTCGAGTGCGAGTGCTGAGGCTCCTGGCTCAGACGGGCTGTGTCCCCCTCCTGGGAGGCCCTGGCCTTCCTGGTGCTAGGCTCTGCGGAGTCACCGTGACTCAGGCCTGAGCCAGGCCCACTGGGGTGATGGATCTCGGCCTCTTGTGGGAACTGGGGCTGAGGAGAAACGTGCAAAGGAGGACAGGATGCGGATGATCTTGCCCCTCAGCCACACGTAGGAGGGCGAGCCTCGTGGGCTCCTTCGGCTGCAGGGGCTTCAAGTCTTTGTTTCCTGAATAACGTCAACTTTAACTTCCAGAATTGCACGTGCTTGGATAAACTTGATTAAAAAATTAATGTTTCCTATTACACTTGTCTATGAAGATGCTAAGCTCTAAAGTTTTCAGAAGAAAAAGAGAAACTGGTGTTAAAATTCTCACAACCAACATACTGAAGAGTGGATTCAGAACGTTAATCAGTATTGAGATCAGCACAAATGAGGCACCGAGCACTCTGACCAGTGTTGGGCTAAAAGGAAAAAAATCACCCACATTTCAGGAAAAAGATACATACCATGATTTGAAGGGACCAGACTTGCTAACAGGCAAGGAAACTCAGGCAAGGAAAGACTTTGCTCACAAAAAGAATCATTTACCAGGAAGACGGCGCTCTATCTCGCTGACACTTGTTCCAATGGGGGGACAAACCGAAGACCCACTCGGAAGTGGCCGGCGGAGCGGCCAGTGCCAGACAGCAGCCCAGGTAAGCCAACCTTCTCCTGGCTCCCCTTACCTCTGCTGGCAGGAACCAAGCTCAGCAGTTTGAAGAGAGGGATCGTACTCACCACGCTACTCAACCACTGCACACCAGGCACTCGGCCCAAGGGACAGAAAGCGCCGGTCCACACTGAGACCCAGGCGCAGCTGTCAGGGCAGCAACAGCCCACAGCCGGAGACAACCAGAATGCAGGGTCGCACCGACTTGACCAGCCACACCAGGGAACGCTACTCAGCAACAAGAAGGGGCCAGCTGTGGAGACCCGGAAGCACACAGAGGAACGTCAAGGGCAGCTTGTGGAACCAACGTCTCTTTTAGTGCACACGTTTACTGCCTAAGGAGCACGGCTCCATCCACAGGCAACTCCCAAGTGACAAAACTACAGAGGCCACGACGAGACTGGGGCCGCGGAGGTTAAGGATGTGGGACCAGGGAATGGAAGAGAAATGTTGGAACCCCTGCTTCTACTTCCGGCGTGTCTTACACATTCCAGTCCCTGTCTGGAGCATGTTTTATAATGCATATGATTTACTAGCTTCATTGTACCAGGATATCAACTACATGGCAGCACTCCAAAAAGTTCATGGAAAACAAAATCAAATGCTAATTTCATTTTGGGGCGTGGGTTTTTCACAATACACACAGCCATGAACCTTTCAAAGGCCCCTGGAATGCAGGAATTTCAGAATGTTTTACACCAAAACAGACTTAGCTTTTAATTGCATTTTCCATGACAGTCTTCATGGCAATGGCAGAGATACGGACCCGGAAGCAGAACTTCACAAGGCCTGGCGAGGCTGCACTGCAGCAGGTGTGCCATCCCATACACTTCACTGTGCTGGCCAAGGCCAAGGCCAGCAGCTGGGAAATGCCCAATGCCTTAGTGCAAGAGCTGCGGAGTCGCTTGGCGGAGGCTGTGGAGGCAGAGAGGAGGGCAAGCCGGGGCCACTGCCCAGCCCTCCTGATAGAAGCCCTGGCGTAGGAGAGCAGTTCCCCTTCCTTGCGGGGCACAGACGCGGTCTAAGAGGCTTCCTCAGGCCGAGCCTTCCCAGCTCCCTCGTCTGCTGCTCTGCCCTTTCCTGCACGCTCAGGCCATTCAGAACCAGCGCACGTGCTGATGTGCCCGGCTGTGCCTTCTCCCGTGGCCTCTGCCCTCACCAGACGCCCACGTGCCCTTCAAGGCCTTAGGCAGGTCTGCTCATGCAGCCCTCACCCAGGCACATCAACATCAGCTCCTCCCTTCCTCCAGCAGGTCTGAGCACATCTCCTCAATGCTCACTGCATCTCACGCACACGACACAACAACTCAACACCACTCTTACTAGATTATGAATTCTTTGAGAACAAAAAAAACTCTTTAAAAATTTTTTTATTTATGTATTTTGAGAGACAGAGAGCACACATCTGCTGGCTCAGTCCCCAAATGCTCACAGCAGCCAAAACTTTGAGCCAGCCACTCAATCCAGGTCCTCCACGTGGGTGGCAGGAACCGAACCACAGGATCTGCCTTAGCAGGAAGTGAGCACTGACCCCAGGTGCTCCAATGTGGGACACCTGCATCCCGGCTGCTAGGCCAACCGCCAGAGAAAATCAGAGAAAAGTATTTTCTCTGCCTTGTGTCTTTGGTGCTTAGCCCTCAGAGGCACAACAAGCATTTGCAGAATAAAACACAGTCTATGGCTATTGATGCAACCACCCTGGTTCCGAGAAATTGAGAAGAGTATGCTCTGACCACAAACACTACACAGTCTGGTTTTCAAGGCAAGGGAAACTCTAGTTGTAAGTTACATCATTGATATTCTGGAGAAATATATTTAGCCTAGAATCTAATCATTTTCTTTCTTTTAATGTATTTCCATTTTATTTGAAAGGCAGAAGAGATCTTCCATCCCCAAGCACCTGCAACAGCCAGGGCTGGGCCAGGCAGAAGCCAGCATCCAAGAACTCCACTGGGCCTCCCTTGTGGGTGGCAGGAACCCAAGTACTTGAGCCCTCACCTGCTGCCTCCCAGGGCGAACTTCAGCAGGAGCTGGACCAGAAGCAGAGCAGCCAGGACTGTGAGATACCTGTCCCGAGTGGTGACCTAACCGGTGCCTCTAGAATTGGATCATTTTCAAGTGCCCCGAGCAAGGGGTCCAAGCCCTGACTAACGGAGCCACCAACAGGTGCACAGCCAGTTGATGATGCCCATTATGTCACTGTGCAGTGTGACAGAGGACAGAGGACCAGAGAGCTGCCCTCCCCAAGGGATGCTGGGGAAACTGCAGGGTGCGGCCTCACCACTGTGCCACCAGTCTTGGACATGGACTCCACATCTTGGAACATGTCTTGCAAGAAGCTTTGGAGTCGGGTTCTGGTTGGGGCCTCCAGCACCCACTACCACAGGAGCACCAAGGGAGGGGCAGCAGCAGTGCAGGCTCACTTGGGAGCGAGAGGCACACTCCTTCCTCTATGGCACATGGGATTCTGTGTTCAAGGACAGCCCCAGGCAGAAACATGCCACTGTCACACCACAGGCCTTCTACACACTGCAAGCACAGAACACGCAACTGAACCAGTGGGATCACTGCCGTCTGTGTGCTTGTTTATTTGGAGGCCGAACATACATGAGAAAACAGGAAAATCATTCTTTGGTCCACCAAGAAGCACCAGTGGCACCCCGGCTTCACACACTTGAGAGAGCGCTCATCACAACGTTAACAAATGCTTTACTGCTCCTGGGAGAGGGCAAGCCGCTTCAGCTGCAGCTTCCATTGCTAATTTCCCCAAATTTAGGAAAATGTACGACATGCCTGGACACAGCATCACACGCTCCAAGCAGAGCTCGCTGGGTGGCTCTGGCAGAGGGGCCGTTCGCTCGTGCCACTAACACACACTGGAAGGCATCTGATGTGAAGTTCGTAATTGAAATGTTATGAGCAGTTTAGCATATGGATCCTTCACATCCACTTAATTGCCAGTTTAGTAATAATTTTATGTAATGAGGCATTATTAATAATACGCGAAATACTAAATTGACGTAATGCCCTAAAAACGTAATATGACATTTGCCACTGAAAGGATATTGTGATTGCAGGTGTCTTTGCCATGATTTCAAAATCGTGTGGTACGACATGAAATATTAAGTTAGTCTTCGGAAACAGCTTGGTTACGAGGACTGCAAACTCACTCTTGGAACTCTAGTACATTTTTCCACAAAGTGCAAAACTTGGCCTGCACTTACCCACTTCCAGGTGCGCCGTGGCTAGGAGCTCCCCATTGCCACTGCTTCCTGTTGGGCTTGCCGTGGGCCGCCAGCGTCCAATTCTGCAGGAGAGGAGCAAGAAAGAGAAGTCAGGGGGCTCTCGGGCTCAAGCCCTGAACGAACGCAGCCAGGGGAGGCAGAGGCCAAACGCTCACTGCCGAGACCTCCAGGGTTCACGGTGCAGGGTGTTCTCTGCACCACAGCACAGTTCCTAAAACCTTATGACTGGGCTGGCGACTGCCAGTCTGAGGGAAGAGTGCACACCACCGTGCCTACACAGCGTGAGCGACCCACGCAGCTCATTATTAAACACAGTCTCATCTCTCCTGCCTTGACGAATGTCCCTAATGACAGCATGCGGAAGCAGTGAAGTCTTGGCTTTATCATGCTTTGTCATGTAAAGCAAGTATCAGACACCGGCGTGCAGGGATTATCACACGTGCTGCCGTGTTCCAGCGCTGGGCTGGGGAGGTCTGCACGAGTAAGAGTAGAAACATAACTAATTCGGCCGGTGCTGTGGCTCAACAGGCTAATCCTCCGCCTAGCGGTGCCGGCACATCAGGTTCTAGTACCGGTCGGGGCACCGGATTCTGTCCCGGTTGCCCCTCTTCCAGGCCAGCTCTCTGCTGTGGCCCTGGAGGGCAGTGGAGGATGGCCCAAGTCCTTGGGCCCTGCACCCGCATGGGAGACCAGGAGAAGCACCTGGCTCCTGCCTTTGAATCAGCGTGGTGCGCCAGCTGCAGCGCGCCAGCCGCGGCGGCCATTGGAGGGTGAACCAACGGCAAAAGGAAGACCTTTCTCTCTGTCTCTCTCACTGTCCACTCTGCCTGTCAAAAAAAAAAAAAAAAAAGAAAGAAACATAACTAATTCACTAAAAATTAAGATTCAGACTCTAAAATGGATTTTTTTCTTTCAACAAAATTACTAAACATGCTGCTATAAACTATATTTTAATACAGTTTGTGTCCTATTAATGGTATGACCTAAATGACTAAAAAACAGAATGTAATTGTGTTCAGTACCAAAATTCCAATTTTTTAAAAAGATTTATTTATTTATTCATTCAAAAGTCAGAGTTACAGAGAGAGAGAGGAGAGGGAGAGAGAGAGAGAAAGAGGTCTTCCATCTGATGGCTCACTCCCTAATTGGCCACAATGGCTAGAAATGCGCCGATCCGAAGCCAGGAGCCAGGAGCTTCCTCCGGGTCTCCCATGTGGGTGCAGGGGCCCAAGGACTTGGGACATCTTCTACTACTTTCCCAGGCCATAACAGAGCACTGGATCAGAAGCAGAGCAGCTGGGACTAGAACCGGCGCCCATATGGGATGCTGGCGGTTCAGGCCAGGACGTTAACCCACTGCACCACAGCACTGGCCCCCTGATATATTTTCGTAACATGTAAATTAAATACAAAAAACTATTCACATATTTAAAAAATCACTTCTAAAACATTCAAAATTATCTGTTAAATTAAAAAGGCAGACAAAAAATAACAGTATCAAAAATCTAAATCCATTCTTTAAGCAATGCTAGAAAGTTTAATACTTTGAAATTTCTTTTTTAAAAAGATTTATTTACTTGTCAGTTACATAGAGAGAGAAGGAGAGGCAAAGAGAGAGAGAGTCTTCCACCTGCTGGTTCACTCCCCAATTGGCCACAACTGCTGGAGCTGCACCAATCCAAAGCCAGGAGCCAGGAGCTTCCTCTAGGTCTTCCCACACGGGTGCAAGGGCCCAAGGGCTTCAACCATCTTCTACTGCTTCCTCAGGCCATAGCAGAGAGCTGGATCAGAAGTGGAGCAGCCGGGACTAGAATTGGCGCCCATATGGGATGCCAGCACTGCAGGTAGTGGCTTTTCCCGCTACGCCACAGCCCCGATACTTTGAAATTTCAATTAAATCTTACTGTTTTACAAAGCTAAAACTGTTTATAATTATAGCATTCAACCTACATTAGGTTGTCAATGTAAATAACTAGCATCGTATTCCACATGTACAAATACATATGTACGTATGTACTGCATACACTGTACATATGAATGCATATATTTGAAGATGCTCCAAAAAGTTCATGGAAAATGGAATTAAAAGGTAAATTTATCTTGATGCAAAAGGCTTGAAACCCACAAAGTTTTTTCATAATATGCATGAATTTCCATGACCTCTGGCAAGCCCCTGGTCTGTGTGTGTGTGTGTACAATGTGTGTACCATGTGTGTACATATATGGATTCATACACACACATCTACGCTGTATGAAGGACAGAATGTCTCCAAAGGCTGCTAAGCCGCCACGCTCCACTGTGACACACGCTGCACCGAGCGCCTACACTGCTGGGACACAACACGCGCTATCAGACGGGGCAGGTCGGACAAGTTCATTTGTCTGGTCTCAGCGCTTGTGTCACTCAAATCCCTGTGCACTGAGCGGCAGTGTCCAATTCCAAAGCTGGCCTTGGGGTGACCGCCCACCTTCGGGTAGCATCTCCTCCTCCCCCACGTCTCTGCAGTGTTTGAGTGTGGGGAACCGCAGGCTGGCCACCTGTGAGAACCTCCTCATCTACATGCTTTGCAGCAATCGGTCGACCACAAGGCCTACGAAAACAACCAGGTGAAACAGATGAAACAGAATGGACTCTGCATAAACAACTAGGAAGAACCAGGTGAAACAGATGAACTTTTGACCTGAGGCTATACGCGCCCTTTCATCTGATTGGAGGATATCAGCATAAAGGGACATTGGGATCTGGGCAGGCCGGCTAGGCCGCTGCTGCTGCGGCCCCTCCTCTTCTTTTCTCCTCTCCCCGCTTTCCTTCTGCCCCCACAAGTAAAAGTTCCTTGAGAACCGATGAACAGTGACCGTGTCATGCGTTGGACCCCAGCGAGGGTCCGACATTTGAGAGAAGCCGAGGCGGGCCCAGGGTGTTCACACAGGTGCTGCCAGACTTGTAAAAGGGGAAAATGCCTCCATGCCCCTGGTCAAGCCTTGTTAGGAGTGGCTGTTGTAAACTCCAGGGGTGCCCCACCTCTGCGGCCCCACCCTCCCCTCCCAGGGGCCTCATTCCCACGTGTCCTCAATGCAGTCTCTCCAGGACCCTGCCTCCATGCCATGGCCATCAGATAGCTCAGTACTTCTAATGTCACCCTGCACATCTCAGAGCAAGGGGAGGCCCGGCACGATCCCACGGGCACTGAGTGCACGCAGCTTCCGGAGCAGCATGGTGGCTAGGGTGTCCCGGACGGCACTACTGCACCTGCACCACAGGAGACGAGGGACGCTCCTGCAATCCGACCCAGGTCAGCCAGGAGAGCTACCTCCAAACTGACAGATGTTCACTGGCTTTTGTCAGATGAGTTGGTGGCCTTTGTCCAGCTCCAAGTGGCCAGCTGTCCAGAACACTGTGGCCGCCACTCTAGGCTGATGTGTGATCTGATTAAGGCCCTCCCTCCTTGGGCTTTTTGGCTCCGGGTTTGGAATTAATGTGAGCGGAAATTGAGACAGGCTTCGGCACATTCTGATTCCAAGGCAAAACCAAACACCTGAGGGTGCCAGCACTCACCCACTTCGCAGACAGACAGAATCTGAGCTGCAGGAATGCCAGTCTGGCAGTGCTGAGGGAGAGGCTGGCTATCGGAAGTAATTAAGCTGTTTCAGGGTTGTCCTTCATTTCCGAGTGCTCAGCAAAGGTGTGAGAGGGTAGGGAAGGAGGACTCACCTCCCGGAACAGTCTCCAAATGGGGGCCACTGTGTCGACTCCCAAGCCCAAGTCAGACGACCCTCTGCCAGCCGAGGTGAGCGGAGGCCTTGGGTTTCCTCCAGCACCCTGCCCACAGCCAGGAGCCTCCTGTGGGAAACCAACGCGAGCCATGCGCAGTGCACCAGCAGAGACAGACCCAGGCTGGACGGGACCTCAGGCTCACACAACTCACAAGTCTCTATTTCAGAAAAAGAACAGAGCCAGAGCTTAGAGAGGGGCCCCGCTATCCTCTCGGCTTCTTGTGTGTTCCCATTCCCTGCTACCGTGCCCACCTTAACGGGAAGGCAAGCTGGGGACCGTCCAGGCTGACGTGGTGGGGAAATGGATCAGGGCCATTCCCATGTGAGGTCTGGATGCACTGTGAGTTGTGCGGTCACATGAACAACGAGCAGAGGCTGTCTTCCTCCAGCGTAAAAGCGGGACAGCCGGCGCCTTCAGCCAGCTCCGCGAGGAAAGCCCCGTGGTGCCGCCCACACCGGCCCTGACCGTGCACGCGGTGGCGGGCACCACGCAGGAGCTTTAGGCGACACGGTGTCTGGAGGCTTGTCTCCACCTGCTCTACGCTCAACCACCCACACGCTGTGCCCTCTCTAGGACACGAGGCGATGATCCTGGGAGGGGCCGTGTGACCTAACACAGACCCCACGTCTGCTTCCCAGCACACCCCCCCTCAGACCCTGTGTGTTCCTGGGTGACAGGGACGCCAGGAGCAACTTCCTGTTCTGATACTCAGTCTCCGCCCCCCTTTCTGATGCAGAGCTCCTACACCCCTCCCCCGTGGAATTTCCTGGAGGATGGGAGACCTCCTGTTCTAACCAAGTGACTCGTGGGCTCCCACAAAGCTTCAGGATGGAGCCTGGTCACCAGAAATGCCAGGCCATGATGATAAGCTGAGAGCTTCTAGCTCCACCCCACCCTCCGGGGAGGGGAGACGGGCTGGAGGCTGGGTTATCAACCATCACCCCTACCCGGGGAGGTCTCTGCAGAACCCTCTGAAACACAGCTGGTGAACACATCCACGTAGCGGAGGGCAGCCCACCCCACTCTGCAAGGGCAGACTTGTCCCATGCGCCTCTTCGTCTGCCTTCTTCATTAACATAGCATCTATTTCCATCTACTTGAAAGGCAGCACTGCAGAGCCCAGAGAAGGGAGATCTTCCACCACTGATTCAGTCCCCAAGGGCTGGGCCAGGCTGGAGCCAGGAGCCAGGAACTCTCTTCTGGGTCTCCACACAGGTGGCAGGGAGGGGCCCGAGCACTTGAGCTATGATTTTCTGCCTTGCAGGATGCACTAGCAGGAAGCTGGACTGGCAGAGGAGCCAGAACTCAAACCCGCATTCTGATAGGAGCTGCAGGAGTCTCAAACGATAGCTGAATTCAGGGCACCACACACCCACCCCAGAAAACGACTCCACTTTAAAATGAGCAAAAGACCTCAGCAGACTAGAAAATACATACAGCATTTGAAAAGATGCTAAACTCATTATCTCATTATCAATTAGACAAATGTAAGTCAGTCACATCGAGATACCATTTTTATCCACTTAATCCACAAAAAACAACCAGTTTGGCAATACTGAGTGCCGAGAGGGTACTGAAACATTGCTCCCAGGAATATAAAGACATGACTACCTCGAAAGATAACGGGGCACTGAGCTGCAATACTGAACATGCTCCTCTGTGCTCCATGACTCTCTGCCCACTCCTAGGATGAGAACCAACAGATGCATCCGAAGACCTGTGCGAGAAAAAGCTCCTTACAGACTCAAACACCCACCAACCTAAGAACACTGACCAGTGAAACAGGAAACAGCCACGACAGCGGGCTGACCCTAACGGACGCAACATGGCTGGACACCAGCAACACAAGTTGTGCAGAAACAATAAAATAAAACCAAGTTCCAGAAGTTACATCTAGTATGTGATACCCATTCACGAAGTTCAGAACAACTGAAATAAACTGTCTAGGCATCTATGTTTGTGTACATACATCTTCACATATAATAACACATTTATCATTCTATGTATGTGAGAGGAATACACACTTTAGGATAGTGATCCTATGAGAGCAGGGGCAGAATGGGAGGGAGCAGGAAGCCATTCCCAATGTTCTAGTTTTGGGGTTGAATAGTGATGTCATACATGTCCATGACATTATGCGGAAAAAAAAAACAAAGGAGAGGGCCATACAGAGACATGAAGACTCCATGCCATAGGCCAAGGGAACGATCGTTCTGTTCCTTTGAGGTCCCACTGAAATTAAGAGGAGGAAAAGAGAGGCCACGGGAATTCTCAGACGTTGCAAAGGGGCAGGAGAAACCAGCTTCAGGGATCTGAGTGACCCCCCAAGCCAGGCATGCAGACGTGAGGCCCCTTAGGGCCACTGGCAGATCGCACTCCAACGCAGGAGCCTGACGCTGGGTGGACACGAGGCAAGCCCAATACTTACCTTCACAAAGCGACAGGGGTGTCAGTGCCTCCCAGGGCCAAGAGCAAGGCACCTGCGTCGATTCTGTCTGAAGAGTGAACCCCTGTCTCAGATTTCCTGTCTCAGTCAGTTCCAAGGCCACAGCTGAGGCTCTCGGACCGGGATGTGGCCAACACTCCATGAATCAGAGAGGAAGACCCAGGGAAAGAAATGGCCCAGCTCACTCTTCCCCATCTGCTTGTCTCCTACCAGTCCTCCCTCTGGTCTTACAAAGCACCTGGAAGCCTCCGGAAGATGTAGGACTGCTGGTCCACTGGGGCAGCCGCACATGCCAGCCTTACCTGGCACTGAGCAAGACAGAGGAGGTCTGGGGAGATGAGCAGGTGGTCCCCAGCCAGCAGACAGGAGCGGAGTGATGAGCATGGCCACTGAGGGGCTTCTAAGAGAGACAGACACTGGGTCTGGAAGCACCACTGTCACAGTGACGATGAAGACGCAAAACACACACTAAGAGTGCTGGGTGAACCCCGCCCCCAGACCCACTGTCACAGTGACGATGGAAGACACAAAACACACGCTAAGAGTGCTGGGTGAACCCCGCCCCCAGACCCACTGTCACAGTGACGATGGAAGACACAAAACACACGCTGAGTGCTGGGTGAACCCCGCCCCAGACCCACTGTCACAGTGACGATGGAAGACACAAAACACACGCTAAGAGTGCTGGGTGAACCCCGCCCCCAGACCCACTGTCACAGCAAAAACCAAACAGCCCTTCTTAGTTGTTCAATGTCAGACCTGTGCTATGTGCTTGCAAATGCAATCCTGACCAACTCAGACACCTTGCCAAAATCTCCACTCAGACACACAGAATTACTAAGTCATTTTCTGTTCCTTTCAACGTACTACAATAAGCATCATTTTAGGAAAATCTGAATTAATGTTTGATTCTTCATAAAAGAGAGATTCATCAATCTTCATTTTTAAAATCTAAAATTAACATAATTTAACTGACAGTAGTAGAAACAACCTGAAAGTCAATAATTTTTTATCTGCAAATTAATTGACAGACAACCCAAAGTTTTTCTTCATTTTTCTGGCTCATTTAAGACAGCTCAGTTTGGGAGTAAGTAACATATCAAACTTGCAAAGTCTGTTTAGAATTTCTATTTAAATATCCACTTTCCAAACCTAAGAAGTATCTCATTTTTACCGGTTCACTCCTCAAATGACCGCAATGGCTGGGGCTGGACCAGGGCAAAGCCAGGACCCTCATCTGTATCTCCCACTTGGGTGGAAGAGGCCCAAGCACTTGGGCCATATACCACTGCTTTCCCAGACCATTAGCAGGGAGCTGGATTGGAAGTGGAGCAGCCAGGACACAATCAGTGCCCATGTGGGATGGCATCGTCACAGGTGGCAGCTTTACCGGCTATACCACAGTGCTGGCCCTTGTGCGTGGTATTTGAGACCTGGGGTCTTGACTTCATCATGAGAAGGGCACAACAGCCCGTTCTGCAGAACTAAGCAGCTATAAAATGTTATCCGGAGGGCCAAGTACTGTGTTAAAGAGAGCTCAACGTTTCCTTAACTAGGACGAGCCTATGCCGCCTGCAGCTACTCGGATCCCTTTACACTCTGTTACGACGAGTCTGAACTTGGGCTTGCACTGACTGGGAGAGCCGTGCTACCTGGCAATGTCAGCTGGCTGCCCCAAGGCGAGTCTCTGGAATTCACAAGCAGCATAATTTGCCTGTCTGAACAGATACTCTGTTTAGTCACAAGCTATGTCCTTAGCTTTTGTTCATCATGCAGAAGGAAAAGGAAGACACTCGGTGACCAATCTCTCAGACACACCCTGTGGGCTAACCCACGTGGTGGCCACTGCCCACTGCTCATCAGACAGCTGGCTCCTCCTTTCCCAATCCGTACCAGCCACTCTCGCAGCGTGGGTGCAGCCCACAGGGTCGAGGGCAGAGGTGGGGCACACCGCCTCTGGGCCTGGCCCTCGACAACCCCTCTGTCTGTTCTTCGTGAGTCACAAGATCCAGCAGGGCACTTAGCCATGGAGGAAGACAGCCAGCACCTGCAAGGAGCCTGCTTCTCTGCCGACACTCACCCACGCGTCGTGCCCCTAGGATCTCAGGGTTTACTGTTACAGCAGTTAACCCAGCCTGACCAGTAACTTTGAGATCGTCACATGGAAAGAATTCTATTGTAATTACCTCTCAAGTTAAACTGATAGACACCTTGTCCTGACCACTCCAGGACAAGTCTGTTTTCCCAGCTTCACAAGTCTGAGGGCTGAGTGTTGATTTCATGTTTCCTTTACTGGAAATTTATTTTAATTTTTAAATATTTATTTATTTATTTGAAAGGCAGAGTTACAGAATGAGAGGAAGAGACAGAGACAGAAAGATCTTCCATGTGTTGGTTTGCTCCCCAAATAGCTGCAACGGCTGGGGCGGGGCTGGGCTGGGCCAAAGCCAGGAGCCAGGAGCATCTTCCAAGCCTCTCACATGGGTGCAGGGGCTCGAGCACTTGGGACATCTGCTACTGCTTTCCCAGAAGCATTAGCAGGGAGCTGGATCAGAAGTGGAGCAGTTGGAACTTGGATCGGCACTCATATGGGATGCTGGCATCACAGGTAGCAGTCTAACCTGGTATGCCATGGCACTAGTCCTAGGAATTTATTTTTTTTTTAAAGTTTTCCAGGGTCAAGTGCTGTGGCAGAGTGAGTAAAGTGCCTCCCACAGTGCTGGAATCCCATACGTGTGCTGGTTCAAGTCCCGGCTGCTCCACTTCTGATCCAGCTCTCTTCTATGGCCTGGGAAAGCAGTAAAAGATGTCCCAAATGCTTGGGCCCCTGCACCCACAGGGGAGACTCAGAAGACGCTCCTGGCTTGGGATTGGCTCAGCTCCTGCCATTGCAGCCATCTGGGGAATGAACCAACAAGTTGAAGACCTCTCTCTCTCTCTCTGCCTCTCTGTAACTCTGCCTTTCAAATAAATAAATAAATATTTTTTTAAAAAAAGTTTTTTTGTATTGCCAATGGACAAACTGCCCTGTCACCTCTCCTTAACAAAAAGAGAATAACTGCATATGTAGCTATTGCTTTTTTTTCTCTTTATCTAGTCTTACCTTTTTATGCAATAGGAATAAATGTTTGTACCACCGGCACACATTCACAAGAAATACCTTCCTGATTGTCTGACACTAATCATTGATAATACTGCCATGAATTCAGCATATTCAGATGAACTCCCCTTGCACAAATCCCTCTTGGAAATGACACATTCCGTCTCACAGTGTCTGCTCAGTCCCACCCTGCATTACGCGTTTACCAAGGGCGCAGTGCTCGGCTCTTGGTTACATTTGAGCCTTCAGCTCTTTTGTTCTTGGATGCGTTTAAGTAACTCTTCTGAAATCAGCTTTTCCTACGCCGACCCCCTGAACTCAGCCATCTCAACACAGTGCCGACAAAGCAACGCGGACTGCAGGGAGCAACACGCCGCTAATTTTGAGCTGAGCGCACCACCACGCCACTGCCTCCTGTTGCTTCAGGTCTGTTTGTGGGGACTCCTGGCTGCCCAGGAGTGGAAATACAGCAGACACTGCCTCTGCTGCTGCCCTGACTCTCCACTGGGGCTTCACTCCACTCCTGTTCATTAAAATTTAGCCTACGGATCAACCTAACAGAATCTGTACACCTCATCTCCCCGACTTGTGCAGAACCAGTGGACACTGGATCAGTCCTTCTACAGTAACACGGTCCGGGAGCAACAGACTGCCATCTGCAGTCCCAGCCCCACAGCCTGGAGCCTAGCTAGGACGCAAACTTGTGCAGGGCTACCGTCGGCATACAGCTCGAGTTCGCCTGGCAGTGAGCTCCTGACGGCCCAGCCTCTGTCTGTCCAGCTTTCTGACACAGTGCCCACAACACACAGTCTTCTCAGACATGCTTTGTGGGCAGCAGTGACTGCTGGGAGGAAAGGCTGGGAGATCTTCCAGGTGAGCGCGGGACGATCTCATGCTGAGGAGCCGGCAGTTTCTAGCGAGAGAGGCGGGAGCTCACTTTCACTTTCGGAAGGACTCGGAGGCACGCGGGGCACAGCGCTCAGCCTGACTTGCTCCTGGTGGCATCCCCAGTTCTGAGTACAGTGCCTGCAGGGCAGAACTCGCTCCAGGGACATCCATGAATGAACAGAGTCCACGAGGCTCACCTCTGCGTCTTCCGGAGCATGGGGACATTTCTGCACCTCGCTGGGAACTCCCACCTCCCCAGCCAGCCCTCTGGGTGGATTCTGAGCTGCGGCTGGTCCAGCTGAGCATCTAGGATACAGGCCAGAGCACGCTGAGACACCGCTCTGATCTGGGGAGCTCTTTTTGGACCCTACTTGAGGTATCTCTTGGGGATCAACTGGAACCAACTCATTTTCCAAGACACAGAGAGGGCTAAGCCAGCTTCCTTGGAATGTTTGCTCAAGGACGCTGTGCGATGCCTGAATGTTCTCCTCGGTCTGTTCCGAAAAGAAGGGTCCCACCCGATGCCCAGCAGCTGGCGTCAGGCTGGTAAGCAGGACCCTCCCCCATGTCTCTGGGGGTCAGCTGGGCACCCGCTGGGCGCTGACCCTGAACAGCGTGCGTCACCCCTGACTTTGAGGCAGTCGGCCCCTCTGCACCCACATGACCCAGGCAGACCTGCTTTCCACCACAGCCCTTCCCCTGCTAGTCCTGACTGTTCCTAAAAACAAATGAGAAAATCAAACATTTACCTTGATGAGAAAATAGCACTCTCTCATTGACACGTCCTCACACCCTCACCGAGGTGGTTTAGCTATAGTTTTAGTAGCTGCTTTTACATTTTTAATTATTTTGTAGAGTTAAAAGATGTAATAATGGATAACTGTGCAATACATTAAATACTTATGGGTATGTTGTGCCTTCTGTTATAATATAAAATCCATCTATTCTGGTTGATGGGTTTTAACCTCACACAGAATACTTTAAACTCCATTTGGACTTGTGCCTACAATCACCTTAGCAAAGTCTCTTAAGTAACTGCGCACAGCCTAATTAGTATGCATTATCAATTAACAAACTTAATAGCCGGCAGATTGATTAGATCCTCTGTTGCAGGGGCAGAGCTGAAGCGAAGCAGAATGAAAAATCATTGCACGCATACACTGCCGCTTTGTTATTTTCTCAGATTCCCTCCTCCTCCTGCACACTGCTTTAATTAATGCATGCATATGGTTCCGCATATCTGCTAACCCCAGCTTTCCCCAACTCTTTGATACAGCTCATTCCTAAACACGGCGAGTCCACGCCGCCCTCTTACTTGGGGCTCCAGTATAATCATTTTCACTCCTCTTCTTGCCCTTTGCAAGCACTGAATTTTAAAGGGCTGCCTCTCCCAGGCTGATTACTCCTGGAGGAGGGGATGGCAGAAGAATACAAAGAGCAAGGGAAAGCATGGCTTCCCCCACCCCCACCGCCGAGGACTACTCGAGCCACATCGTGGGGCTCTGGCGACCGTCAAGTGCTTCGGGCCATCATTTCCAAAAAGATGGTACCAATGGACCGTCCTGTTACATCTTGTCTATTTTTGATGGGCTGGAAACAATGTGAATAAATGAGGGAAAACCCACATTTCCTGAAGCAGGGATCAAGCTAAAAGGAGCTGCCACCTGCACTGTTCATAAAACCTTGGCACCAGAAGAATTTTATACCTTCCATAAACATTCCACACAAAACTCTAAAAAGACTCTGAAGACATTTCCAACACCATAAATAGTCGCCTTGCAGTGCTGCCTTGGGTTTTATTTTTCTATTTTAGACAAAATAATGGCTCACATCCTTTTTTTTATTTATTAGCTGTTCTCAAATATAGTATATACTTGCTTCAGTGTGGGAAGTTATAATCAGGCACAGAGGCGGCAGAGGGAGGCTTTCATTTCCAGTTTTGAGGCTGCTCCACACTTGTGATCTACTGACCGTTCCCTCCACATTCTTCCAGAGCTCCTCCCAGGAACCCAGGCCTGGCCCCCTTCTCCGACCAGCCTTGGAAAGGACTCCTGCTTGCCCGTCTTACCCTACTGCCTGCCACACTCCCCACGCCCCAGCCACGCCAACCTTCTCACTCTTCTGTATCACACAGCTCGCTCTGCTCACCTGCTTCTTCTGCCGGGGATGCATAGCCCCCATCTTCTAACTTTATTATTATTATTATTATTTTTTTTGACAGGCAGAGTGGACAGTGAGAGAGAGAGACAGAAAGAAAGGTCTTCCTTTTGCCGTTGGTTCACCCTCCAATGGCCACCGCGGCCGGCGCATCACGCTGATCCGAAGCCAGGAGCCAGGTGCTTCTCCTGGTCTCCCTTACGGGCGCAGGGCCCAAGCACTTGGGCCATCCTCCACTGCACTCCCGGGCCATAGCAGAGAGCTGGCCTGGAAGAGGGGCAACCGGGACAGAATCCGGTATGCCGGCGCCACAGGTGGAGGATTAGCCTATTGAGCCACGGCACCAGACATCCCCCATCTTCTTAACACTCTGCTTTCTCTCATAATTGAGGTCTCAGCTTAGCCGGTACTGCCTATCACCTGACACGAAGCAGCGCCCCAACCACCTACTGGACAGTAATGCTCTTCCCCGCTGCACCATGTCAATCATTTGCTACTCGCCCACACTTTCTTACCTGTTTGCTTCCTTATTAAGCATCCTTAGCCCCTCTAAGAATGCAAGCCTTCCTGCTGACAATGGCTTCACCTGCTGATGTGTGAATGTCTTCAACACTGGGCACAGGGCCTGTTTCCTTTTAGAGCTTCACAAACGTTTGTCGAATGGAAGCACGACGGAAGGAAAGAGTGGAGAATGAGCAGAGAATGGACATCAGTGTAGTGACACCAACATTCACAGCAGAGCCTGCGGGGGGAGGGTTTGAACAGGCATTTCTGCAGAGAGGATATACAGATGGCCAACAAACAGGAGAAAAGGGGCCATCCTCAGCCATGGGAAACATAAATCCAACTCGCAATGAGATAACCAGGTCACACTCACCAGGATGGCTCCAACTTAAGACAGAGAACAAGTATTGTCAAGGATCTGAAGACACTGGAACTCCTGTGAGGAGGGCAGGAGGCCCTCCAAATGTTACACATACAGAGTTACCTTGTGACCCTGCAGATCTCCGCCAGCCACTGTCTGTACCCAAGAGAAGTGAAAACCCATGTCCGCCCAGAAACCAACACAGGAATGTTCAGGGCAGCATTACCCACAATGCAAACAGCCCCAAGTCCATCGAGTGGGGAATGGATAAGTGGAACGTGGTGGATCCTAGTGGATTATTATTTGACCATTAAAAAAGAATGACATACAGACACACCTACAACATGACTCTCCTGGGCCCTTTGCTGTCTATCTCAGCCCAACCCACACTGGACCCCCACACACACACCTCCCCCCGGCCTCTGCTGAGTTGTAAAATCACGAAGAGAGAAAAACCCAGACGAGCTGTGGCTCCTGGGTGATGCGGCGTGTAAGTACACGTGCCACTGTGTTCACTGAGGGGGTCTTGCCAGAGTAAAGGGTGCAAGTCTGAATTAGGCTCCAGATTCTACTCCAGGACACACATGGAATAGAAGACCGTGGTCATCTGTGCAAACGCATCCAGCAGGATCCAGATATGGGCAGTTCCATAGGAAAATCTAATCTCTTCAGAGAACAAACAGCAGAAAATGAGAGAGAAGGAAAAGGGGAGAGATCTGAAACTGCTTGAGAGGCACAGCAACGAGATGTAAAACCAGCTCCTGCAACCCGGCAACCCGTACTGCGGCCACCCAGCTTCTAATGCGGCTCCCTACTGATGGTCTGGGAAAAGCATGGGAGACAGCGGGCTCGGCCACTGCAGCGATCTGGAGAGAGAACCAGCAGATGGAATCTCTCTCGCTCTCTCTGAAACATTGACTTTCAAATAAATAAATAATCTTAAAGAAAAAAAAGATGCATGGTGCACAACCTGCCTGGATTCTGAACAGAACACGGCAACTGTAGAAAAGAGGTCACGACAATCAGGAAAGTCTGCGCTATCTGATGACCCTGAGGAGTCACTGCTGACTCTGCAAGTGTGAGGTGGCTTGTGATGGTGTTAACAGAGTGCTTATCACATACAGGTATCTTCTGAATTCACAAAAGACATACTTGGGGCCAGCGCTGTGGAATAGCAGGTAAAGCTGCTGCCTGCAGTGCTGGCATCCCATAAGGGCACCAGTTCAAGTCCCGGCTGCTCCACTTCCGATCCAGCTCTCTGCTATGCCCTGGGAAAGCAGTGTCAGCATCCCATATGGGCACCGGTTCAAGTCCTGGCTGCTCCATTTCCGATCCAGCTCTCTGCTATGGCCTGGGAGAGCAGTGGAAGATGGGCCAAGTGCTTGGGCCCCTGCACCCACGTGGGAGACCCAGAAGAAGCTCCTGGCTCCAGGCTTTAGATCAGTGCAGCTCCAGCCACTGTGGCCAATTGGGGAGTGAACCAGCAGACGGAAGACCTCTCTCTCTCTCTCTCTCTCTCTCTCTCACTCTCTCTGCCTCTCCTCTCTCTGTGTAACTCTGATGTTCAAATAAATAAATATTTTTTAATTTATTTTTTTATTTGACAGGTAGAGTTAAAGACAGTGAGAGACAGAGAGAGAGACAAAGGTCTTCCTTCCATTGGTTCACTCCCCAAATGGCGCTACAGTCAGCGCTGTGCCAATCTGAAGCCAGGAGCCAGGTGCTTCCTCCTGGTCTCCCATGCGGGTGCAGGGCCCAAGCACTTGGGCCATCCTCCACTGCCTTCCTTGGCCACAGCAGAGAGCTGGACTGGAAGAGGAGCAACCGGGACAGAACCCGACGCCCATATGGGATGCCGGCACCACAGGTGGAGGATTAACCAAGTGAGCCACAGCACCAGCCCGAAATAAATTTAAAAAAAAAAAAAAAAACTGTAACATGATTCTTTCTCTGAATCTAGCAACTTCTCTGCTAGATTCTCTGAAATTATAAACAGCTACTCTAATCCTTTTTATATTTAACATTGCTGATGAATTACAATTGTTCTCGCCATTGTGTAATGCAAATGAACCAAACTGAAAAAAATGTTCCTTCTCAACAGAATCTTATTTTTTTATCATCCTCAGTTGCTTTATATCATCCACTGAATTAAAATTAAAAAACCCACCTTTCTAAATTCACTTTCTTAGCTTAAGTTACCAGCCCCTTGTTCTTGTATTTGACACTAACTCAAATAGCCTTGAAACAATTATCCTCTCGACTCCCTTCTGAATTGTCTATTCTTTAATGAGCTCCCACTTAATCTCCTTTGCCAAGACGACCACTCTGAATAGCTAAGATCCTGGAATCCCGCGTGGCTCTCCCGCCCTGTTGCATCTTCTCCAACCCACTCTTCTATTAAAAGGTGAGTGGGACTGGGCGTAGCGCCACATACAATGCAACTCTGTGTGGCCCCCGGGACCTACAAGCAGCCTCCTGCCCTGTTTAAGCTACCCAAACTAGGAGCTCTTCTACTGATTTCAGAACGTGGGGTTTCCTTCTCTCCTTTTCTATCAAAATCTCCAGTTTCTAAATGCATTGGGAAGTCCTGGACCGTTTTGGCAATGAAATATACATTTTCCAAGGCCTCTGAGGCACAAAGGGGGCACCCACGTCCTGCAGCCAGGTTCACTTCACACAGCAGGAGCTGGGACTCTGGCCACTCCTGCAGGAGGCCAGTACCAAAGGGAGCTTCTCTGGGAGCTTCATGGCAGATCTGACAGTGGCCCCATCGCCAGCAGCTCCTTCAGGGGAGAAGGTGGGTCTACAGCCGAGGAGGCTGGAATAGAGGGGAGAAAGCAGCAGACAGCATTCTTGAGACAGACATTTGGTGACTTCAGGTCTTAGAGAAGATCTCTAGGATGCTCCCCAAAACGCAGGATGTTTCAAACAGTTTTGCATCTAATCTCACATACACAGCACCTTCTATTTCCCAGCCTGGATATGAAACAAGATCTCGTATCTCCAAGGGCTGCAGGCTACCTCGGGCGACCAATGTTACCGGAACGAATACCTAGAGGAGTGAAGAATTTTGACCTGAATTTTGCTTTTAGAGGAAGCCAATCCAGACTGAGGGTGTGGGGTGCCGGGAGGCCAGGCAAGCTCGAAGTGAAGTGAGAGGAACGAGCAGGAGTGATCCTCTGGCTCGGATGCAGAGATGAGGGCAGCACTGTAGAGTGAGCCCCACTGTGGGACACGAAGCAGCGGCAGCTGGCTGGAGGGCAGAGAGAGACGGGGACGGCAGAACAGCTGGAAACTGCAGAGCAGACCAAGAAGGACCCCGGTCAGGATCTTCCTGTGAGCAATGGGAACTCTGAAGGGCAGGGGTCAGAGTACTCTGAAAGCCGACCTGCGTTCTGCAAAGTTCTCTCAGGCTGGCTGGGATGTGATGTAACACGTCTCCTTGACGCGAGGACCTTGGGTGGAGCTGGCGGCCATTTCATGAACATCAGTGCGGGTGGCAGGTGCACAACACATCTCTCCAGGCCATGTTCTCCCAGGTGCAAGGGATACTTCTGTGCCAGCAGACAGAGCTCACAAACACAGAGCATTACTGTTCCCACGGGCGTCCCGTCCACACACTCCCACCTCCTCTCCAGCCGCCGCCTGGATGGGTGGGAGGCACACCCTGCAGGGTTCCTCAGAGCCTCGACTGCACACGTCTGCTGTTTCATGATCTCACCTTCTCTTCCCATCACTCCTGCCTCCTGGGCTCCATCACCTCCCACATTCCCTTGCCCCTAGGGCCCTATATTATGTCTGCTTTGGGGGAAATCTAAAGCAAGCTGCAGAGGGCTCACTGGGGAAAAGCCACCTGTGACCCTGTTTGTATAAAGAAGAACCAAAGCCCACAGTTTTGAGTGGTGTGCCAGTAGCCCACTGCTGTGTGAAGGACACGCTGAGACACGATGGCTTCACGTGGTCACGAGCTTGTTACCACTTTCTCCACGGTGCTGGTGGCTGAGCCCGTTCGGCAGTTCTGGCTTGGGGCCACTCCTCTGGCTCCAGGCACAGTGGCACGGATGGCCCATCTCCAGGGCTTCCTGACGTGTGTTGTAGAATTTGATGTTGGCCACTCGCTGGGACCTCAGCTGGAGCTGTTGGCTGAGACACGGATACCAGGCCTTGGGAAGAAGCTATGCTGTCTTTCCCAACCTAGCCCCAAAAGCCACAGTGTCACTGTGGGGGTAGTCTACTTGTCTGAAGTAAGGCACTAGGGCCAGCTCAACTTTAAAAGCAAGGAACGAGATCTGACCTGTTCATGGAGAAGGGTCAAGAATCTGACATGATGACACACTGGGAGGTCCCTGGAGGTGCTCCTCTCCTTTATTTCCACAGTCAAGACCTAAAGACAGAACAGAGCTTTTTCCAGGGCGCTTCTACAAAGCTGTGGTGTTCACCCACTGGGTAGGGACTGGAGACTGCACCTGTCTCCAGATGGTCCACTGGCCACAGGGTGGCGTCTGCCTCAGGACTGACATGGCTGAGATTCGACAAAACCCGAGTCAGGGGTGTCAGGGCGGCGGTCACCTCCTTCCCTGTGAGAGAGCCGCCTTAATCAAGAGAAAGTAGGAGGGAAAGTATATTAATGGCATATTCAACTACCTTAAATCGAACTTAGAAATAGCTAGGTTGATGATTTATTTTCAACATGAAAATTTTCTTTATATTGACTATTTTGCCCTCACAAATGTCAAGCCATTTATTCTGTTGCAAAGGTGCCCATATTTTCAGTGGAGGTCTTCCCTCTGACATGTTAAGAGATGCCAACCTGAAATTAATCCATGCTCCTCCTCGCTGTGCTGGGACTGACAGCATCATAGGGGCACACTCTGGTTGGTGGCCACAGGATCAGTGCAAAAAGGGGAACCCAAAGTCTTCTCCTGGATTTTTTTTAAAGACCCACATTTGGAGAAAAGTATCTATTTTGAACGCACATATTCTCATTGATCTGACTTGTCAGAAATCAATCAATAGCCAGTGACTATGTTCTTTCAACCCAGCGAAGAGTTTGGGAACACTCAGGTCAGATCCTGGCCCCAGCGTGGTGACAATGCCAGCTGCTCACCCGCAGTTAATCCGCACCCCTGTTCATCTGCACAGCCACCCTCACCGTCACAAGTCAGGAGGTTTACGAGGCACCGCCCCTGCCACCTTGCTGGTGTCTCCTGGGACTCTGTGCCCAGGGTTCCTGAGGGGCTAACAGGGCAAAGGAGGTACTGCAGAGGCCACTTGTAGACCCACAGAGTGAACACCTGCTGTCTCAGGCATGACCCAGGCAGTCGTGCCACATCCACTGAAAAACAACCCTCCGTTTGTTGACAGTAACACGAATGTGTTAGCAGTCTGGTTGATGCAGATCCAACAATTCATTATTAGTGTTGTATCCTGGAGCCTCGAGAGTCTGCGGGTCAGGAACTCACACAAGACACCGGGGCAGCTCTGCTGTGCTCTGTGAAGCCTGGAACCTCAGCTCAAAAGCCTAGCACTGGCCACGAGGCCACTGCCAGGGGCCCGGTCCCTCCTCTTCCTCCCCCACCTCCTTCAAGGTCCACTTCTGCATGTGCTTCTCCATGCAGCCTTGAATGTCTCAGGGCTGGGCACACTCACAACCGGAAAGGCCTAGGTTTCTTATACAGCAACTGAGGTCTCGGAACATTCCTGTGAACAGAGACTGGAAAGTACAAGCCTTCTGGGATGCAGAGCCAAACAAGCACAGTGCTACTTCTGCCATGCCCCGTCGGTCAGAAAGAGTCCACTCGGACTCAAGGGGCAGCGAGGGAGGCCCCAGGTCTCAACAGGAGAACTGAGCGCTCAGAGCCACCCTTAACCCACCTCGATGAAACTTGTCCTGAGGCACTGCACAGGGTAGCAGATCTGCCAGCTTTTCCAAACAGCAAAGAAGGCCCTGTTGGGCCAAGTCTCCCAACAGTGACAAAGTAAACACTGGACAGGAAGTAGGCAGACAAAAACACCAGACAGCTCTGGAGAGCGAGCAACAGCAGAGCAGGCGCGGAGTCAACACTGGGAGGAGGCAGTGGCACGGCAGGAACTGCTCCTTTTTCATGGCTTTTCACCTAGGAGGCCCTCGTCCATGCCAAGGTCAGGATAAAAAGGCTGAAGTCTTGCTGGTGTGAACCAGAGGAAGACTTCAGAACAACCACAGCAGCATCACCGTGAAGGAGGTGCCCACAAGAGGGCCCGGCAGAGGGAGACCACCACATTCCGCCTGTGAGCTCTGCCGCACCTCTGCTGGGAAACTCCGAGAGCCCACACAGGGCGGCAAATGATCAACTAGATTTTGGCTTCTGTCCAGGATAGGTAGCCCCGTTTTATTTAAAATTTTAGGGCCAACACTGTGGCACAGCATGTAAAGCCACTGCCTGCAGTGCCAGCATCTCTATGGGCACCAGTTTCAGCCCTGGCTGCTCCACTTCTGATCCAGCTCTCTGCTATGCCTGGGGGAGCAGTGGAAGATGGCTCATGTCCTTGGGCCTTGCATAGGAGACCCGGAAGACGCTCCAGGTTCCTGGCTTCAGATCAGAGCAGAGCTCCAGCCATTGTGGCCATTTGGGGAGTAAACCAGTGGATGGAAGATATATATATATATATATATCTCCCCTCTCTGCCTCTCTCTGCCTCTCTCTGTAACTCTGCCTTTCAAATAATAAAATAAACCTTTGAAAAATAAAACATAGATAAAATAATTTTTAAAAGAGCAGTTTTAAAACCTTCATGGCTGGCGTTGGGACATGCCAGCTAAGCCTCCACCTGCAACACCAGCATCCCATCCTGTAGTTACAGTAAGTCCTGGCCTCTCTGCTCCTGCGTCAGCTCCCTGCTAATGCACTTGGGAGTGCTTGGGCCCCTGTCACCCACATGGCAGACCCGGATAGAGCTGGATTCCGTCTTCTGCCTTGTTCAGTCCTGGCTACTGTGACCATTTGGGGGAATAAGCCAGCAGATGGAAAATGGATTTCTCTTTCTCTTTCTTCCCATTTGTCTGATGCTCTGTCTTTCAAATAAATAAGTAAACAAAAATTTTTTAAGCAACAACATTACAGTAACTTTCAGATGAACAAAACATAATCCAGAATATTAGCAATGTATCATTCAATGTCCAGGCTACAATCCTATGTAACATATATTTTAGGAAAATCTGACCCAAACTCAAGAGAAAATGAAATCAATGCTGATCAACACAGAGATGACCTATATATTGAAATTAGCACAGAAGTTGCTTAAAATGGTTTTTATAACTATGCTGAAGAATACAGAAGACTTACGTTTAATGAACAAATCAGAAATCTCAGCAGAGAAACAGCAATGATTAAAAAAGAATCAGTCGGCCAGCACCGTGGCTTAACAGGCTAATCCTCCGCCTTGCAGCGCCTGCACACCGGGTTCTAGTCCCGGTCGGGGCGCCGGGTTCTGTCCCGGTTGCCCCTCTTCCAGGCCAGCTCTCTGCTATGGCCTGGGAAGGCAGTGGAGGATGGCCCAAGTCCTTGGGCCCTGCACCCACATGGGAGACCAGGAGAAGCACCTGGCTCCTGGCTTCGGATCAGCACGATGCGCCGGCCGCAGCGGCCATTGGAGGGTGAACCAACGGCAAAAAGGAAGACCTTTCTCTCTGTCTCTCTCTCTCACTATCCACTCTGCCTGTCAAAAATAAATAAATAAATAAAAAATAAAATAAAAAAATAAAAAAGAATCAGTCAAGTGGAAATTTAACAAAGAAAAAATAAAATACCTAAAATAAAATTCCCATGGACAGAACAGAGATGATAAAGGAAAGAGTCAATATTCTTTTTTTTTGAAAGTTTAAGGCGATGCTTTATTTCAATAATGAATTAATCTCAAATATTCTTGAAGATCAATCACCAGGAATTATTCATTCTAAAGAAGAGCAAGAAAAAACTGAAAAATCTGACTAGACTCTGTGGCACAATACAACAAAGCTTCACACACGTGAGAGTAGAGTCCCAAAGCTGAGGAGAGAGGGAGTGGGGTTAAAGAGACAGAGAAATAGACATTTGAAGAAATAATGGCCAAAATTCCCAAAACCTGGTGAAAGACAAAAACCTACAGATCCAAGAAGCTCAGCAAACCACAAAAAGGACAAATACAGAGAAAACCATATTGCTCTACATCAGAAACGAACTGCTGAGAAGCAAAGGCAAAGGGAAACGCTGCGAGCAGCCAGAGAACAGGGTACCGTTCACAGGAACAGGGGAAGGACTGACACCCACTGCTCGTCACGGCAGGGCCAGTGCAAGAATGAAGCGCTGGAGAAAAACACGCACTGCCAGCCAGAGTCTCACATCCAGCAAAAATACCCTTCAAGCAAGACGACGGGATACAGAGGTCTTCAGATTAATGCAGAACACAAAGGAAAACGACGTCTTGCCAGCTCCCACCAAGCTCAGCCATGAGTGCTCACTCAATCTCCATGCGCACTTGGCCTGCTCTGTGACACTCCCCGCTGTCTGCCGCTGGACAGCCACCACAGTCCAGCCTGTGCTCACGCAGGCTCCATTTCCCCCTCGCTCCCCCCACTCTGCCTTTCTCTGCCTGCGTCACTGACCGAACAGCCATAAAGCAAACATGCCACTCCAAGCTCCTCCTGTGGTTGCTGCCTCTAATCCTAGCCTCATCAACACCTGGCGTCAGTATTACCAGGACAAAACGACAGATGAGAAAAGAGGCAAAGAGACTACATGCCCAAGTCTGGTGTCGCAGTGCAGTGCTGGCTGAGACGCCCACATCCCACATCCGAGTGTCGGGGTGGAATGCCAGTGTCAACTCCTGACTCCAGCTTCCTGCGAATGTACACCTGGAGACGGCAGTGACAGCCCAAGTAACTGGGTTCTGCCTCCGCCATTGGAGACCTGCATAGAGTTCCCGGCTCCTGGCTGTGCCCTGGCGCAGTCCTGGCCGTTGTGGCCATCTGGGGCATGAACAACACAATGTGAGCTCCCTGTCTGTCTCCATGTATTTCTCTCCTTCTGTTTCTTAAATTTAAAAAATTTTAATGTGTATTATAAAAAAATTACCCATGAATTTCCAAAACTCTTGCACCAAAATAAAACTTGTCAATGTTTTAAACCTCTGCAGGTATGAGCATCATCTAGGACTGAGATGTTCAGAATTCTTCCTGAATACATTAACAAATACAAATGGAAAGAATCCATGTCAAAATTATACAACACAACAGCACTCCATCACAAAAGTCTGTAACGTCACAAGAACCCTATTTTAAACCACTGGCATTTTAAGAGAATAATCATGTCAAAAGCTATGAGATTGTAAAATTGTTCTCGAAAGTGTTAAGCAGATAAACACGACTCTAAGGAATAAATTTGGTTTTGTAAAGAAAAATCAAATTCCAATAAATTGGATAATTCATATTGAGATGCCTAATTTAATTGTCTCCTTCCCAAATGTCTATCCAATTCACAAAGGGAAAAACCACAACACAGGAGAATATACCCTTACCTCCAATAGGGCTTCATTTCAAAGGCTGGCCCAGTTAACTAAAAACACGTTTAATGGAGAGCCAGGGTCGCCATGCAGTCCACATCGAGGGGACGGGGAAGACACTGAGAGCCACACCGAGACTAAGGGTCAACGGAAAATCCACCACAGCAGTCTTGCATCTAAAGCTCAAGCGTTTTGGGGTTACGGTCCTGGTCTTCCCTAACAGGGGAACTCAAACACAAGTGTCATTGCACGGTCTTCATGTACGGGACAGAACAGTCTATTTCCGTTCGTCCTTCAAGAACCAGTTATGAAAACGTGTGATCCCAAGAGCGCCGCGCTGGGAGTGGCCAGTCACTCCGCACTGCTTCCTCACGGGCGGAAATGGCCCCGACACGACAGCAGGGTGTGCAGACAAAAGCTTCTGATCAGCTAACAACGAGAAACGGTCAACGGTAACAATTCACAGGATCAAGCGCAGAAAAAGAAGAAAACTGTCATGCTCATAAAAACCAACGCCCGTAAAAAATAAAGAATACTTGGAAACTCAGACTGCCGACAGAGCAGGTGCGGCCGTGGGGGTTTTTGCAATTACAGACTAGCACTCTGGTAACGGAACCGTTATTCCCCGCAGGCCGCCTTGGAGACAGCCGTGCCCGTCCACAACTGACCGACGCCGGGCTCCGCCATCACAGCTGCCTTCCAGCGCATTTTGCCGAAACGGTTTTTCCTTCCCTCAGGCCTCCTCTCTCCGAGTTAATCCTTGGAGGAGTATTTGTGGGCATTCCGAGGGAGGCCGCGGAGGCCGGCCCGGGCGTGGGTTACCGGGGCGATGTGCGTCTGTCACCCGCACAACTCCATCCCCAGAGCCCGGCGCTGAGGACAGCAGCCCTGAGGACACGGGCTCTGAGGACACCAGCCCTGGAGGACACAGCCCTGAGGACACGGCCCTGAGGACACCAGCCCTGGGGGACACAGCCCTGAGGACATGGCCCAGAGGACACGAGCCCTGGAGGACACGGGCCCCGGAGGACACGGCCCTGAGGACACGGCCCTGAGGACACGGCCCTGGGGGACACGGCCCTGAGGACACGGCCCTGAGGACACCAGCCCTGGGGGACACAGCCCTGAGGACATGGCCCGGAGGACACGGGCCCTGAGGACACGGGCCCCGGAGGACACGGCCCTGAGGACACCGGCCCTGGAGGACACAGCCCTGAGGACACGGCCCTGAGGACACCAGCCCTGGGGGACACAGCCCTGAGGACATGGCCCAGAGGACACGGGCCCTGAGGACACGGGCCCCGGAGGACACGGCCCTGAGGACACCGGCCCTGAGGACACGGCCCTGGGGGACATCGGCCCTGGAGGACACCGGCCCTGAGGACACGGGCCCCGGAGGACACGGCCCCGGAGGACACGGCCCCGGAGGACACGGCCCGGAGGACACGGCCCTGAGGACACGGCCCTGGGGGACACGGCCCTGAGGACACGGCCCTGAGGACACGGCCCTGAGGACACCGGCCCGGAGGACAGCGGCCCTGAGGACAGCGGCCCTGAGGACACGGCCCTGAGGACACGGCCCTGGGGGACATCGGCCCTGGAGGACACCGGCCCTGAGGACACGGGCCCCGGAGGACACGGCCCTGAGGACACGGCCCTGAGGACACGGCCCTGAGGACACGGCCCGGAGGACAGCAGCCCTGAGGACACGGCCCGGGCACAGAGCGGCCGCTGCACACGCCGCGCACGGCCGGCTACTTCACACCCGGGGCGCCGCCGCGGTCTGGCGGGTGCGGGGAGGAGTTCAAGCCGGCGGGTGCGGTTCCCCGGGGGAAAGCGGACGAGGGCCGGACACGCGGCCGGGTCACCTGAGGAGGGCTCCGGGCGCCACGGCGGGGCACCGAGCGGCCGCTCCAGCGACGGCGGGCGGCACGTCCAGCGCCCTCCGCACGGGCCCACCCGAGTCTCCCGCTGGGCCCCACGCCCAGCACCCAGGGACCGGGTCCTGGGGGTCCCGCGGGCGGGCCTCGGGCTGTCCGCCCAGTGACCTCGCGCGATGGAGACCGGTACCGCGAGAATTCACAGGAGCATCGCGAGAGTCCAGAGAAGCATCGCGAGAGTCCGGAGAAGCATCGCGAGAGTTGAGAGGAACGCGGACTTGGCTCCGTGAAGTGTGGCCGTCGTCTTCTGCAATCCGAATCTGGAGTCCGGCTGTGCCTCCGGCTGCGTCCGCCACTGTGACACAGCTGCCTGTCGCACAGAGCTCTTGTGTTTCAACAACCCTTCCGGCTCCAGGAGACCTGGGAGGTGGAGGGCCAGCGCGCCGGCCCTGTGTTCTCCCGCGTAAAGACGCCGGCTTCCTGTGGAAGGTTCTGGAAGAAGCGCGGGGCCGGGGCTGCGCCTCCTATGGCCCCGCGGCCCACATCCCACCCCGCCGACGGCTCCGCTCCGGGCAGCGCCCCGGCACCGTCCACGCCGCCTCCGTCCTCGGGGACCCCCGCTCGCCCGGCACCGTCCACGCCGCCTCCGCCCTCGGGGCCCCCAGGGGCTCGCCCGGCACCGTCCACGCCGCCTCCGCCCTCGGGGGCCCCCAGGGGCTCGCCTGACACCGTCCACGCCGCCTCCGCCCTCGGGGGCCCCCAGGGGCTCGCCCGGCACCGTCCACGCCGCCTCCGCTCTCGGGTGGAGAAGGCCGCACGGTAACAGCGCCCTGGCACTGTCCACGCCGCCTCCGCCCTCAGGGACCCCCAGGCGCTCGCTCCCTGCATCCCTCAGCTCCGCCTGCGACACGGGGAGCCGACTGGTCGGAGGCCGGCGGAGAAGGCCGCGCGGGAACAGCTTCCTCGCGTGCTGAGTTTTCAGAAGTCGCTGCCGCCGGGGCCCACAGTCGGCGTCCCCTGGGGGAAGGCTGCCGTCTGGTTGGCCCGAGGCGTCCGGGCGGAGGATGGCGGCCCGGTAGCGCGCCGGATAGGAACGCGAGGCTGGCGCCAGACATCAGGGGCGCAGGGAAGTTGCTTCATCGACGTCGGTTTTTTCCCTTGTAAAATCCAAGTGTGAAGCACGATGGGAGCTCCACAGCTGTGAGGACCGAGGGAGCCAGCAGTAGCAGGTGCACGGCAAGCAGTGCGCGTGTGTTCACGACGCTGCTGCTCCTAGGGCGGTGTCTCGGCCTGCCTTGTGACGCTCCAGCGCAGTGCCAGACGCTGGGCAGCAGACAGACACTTGGGGGGAGGCCTCGTGGCCCAGCGCCGAACGCCCCTGCCTGGGACGCCAGCATCCCGTGTGAGCACCCATTCTAGTCCCAGCCGCTTGACTTCGGATCCAGCTCCCGCTAATGTGCACAGATGACAGCTCAAAACTTAGGCCCCTGCCACCCACGTGGGAGACCCAGATGGAGTCCCTGGCTGCTGGCTTCCACATGACCCAGCCCTGGACATTGGGACCATTTGGGGAGTGACTCTGTGCGTGCACGGGCGCACACACACACACCACTGCCTCCTAAGATTGATTGATTTATTTGAAAGAGTTGCGGAGGAGAGACAGATGCTGCGCCACAATGCCGCCCTCTCAGGTAAATAATCTTTAACAAAAAAGTCCTTCTCACAGCCGTGGAGGCTGGGAAATCCCAGATCAAGCCATGTGACGAGGGCCGGCTCCCAGCGTTGTCCCATGGTGGGAAGCAAGAGGATGAGGGCCGAGGGGGTACCGAGCAGGAGGGAGACAGAGAGAGCGAGCATCTCACCTCACAGTGAGCTCGCTCCAGGGCTGCTGCCCTCAGGGCACTCACAACGGCAGAGTCCCGACCTCATCACCTCTCCTCAAGCCCCGCCTCCCAAAACGTCCTCCTGGGAATTAAGTTTCCAGGACATGCCTTTTGAAGGGCACGCTCAAGCAGTACTTGATGACAATGACGGTGTGTTTGGAACAAGCATCCGGGGACCCAGCCTGCTCCATGGCTGGCACCATGTCCCGGGGAAGCACCCTAAGTCACCTGCTGTTCCAGCTGTCTTTCAACGGTGATCACTCTGGACCGTGAAGAGGGCACATGAGAGGAGGATGAGCGAGTGGGGAAGACAGTGCTCCCCTTGCCAGACTGGAGACTCTGAGGCGGGAGCCACGGCTGAGGGGTCCTGAGAGGGAGCCTGCGGTGCACAGAGGCACTGAGACAGTTTCACGGGTCGTGTGCCTGAACTGAGGGTGTGTATGACACCGGCTGCCCCCAGATGAAGCACTTGGAGCTGTGGTCACATTTATCAGCACAGAATTGATTTACAAAACTCAAGGAGGGCATGGAATTCCTGTGAACTGTAAATTAGTAAATTGCTTTTTAATCTACCATAAAAGATCACTGAAAAGTCCTTTTAGAACCAAAGGTCTGCTAATTCAATCATGAACACATTTACCCAGTGCTGCTCAAGGCAAGAGGAGACCTTAAAGGCTGCACAATTACCATTTAAAACATACACTCACAGAAGCGACTTCAGTTTAATTACAGCATGGAATGTGGGCATATGTTAGCCTGAGGAGTCTTTGGCCTTGACACCCACGTTAGCTATCCGAAATGAAACGGCCTGCCTGCATTGTGTGTTCCTGATCTCCGCTTCTGTGTGCAGCACGATGAAGACATTGATGAGAACGCACATTCCATGGCCAACCGTGGCCCTGGGCCAGAACGCGTGTGACCCCCCAAGCTGTATGGACAGAGGCAGGCAGGAGTCAGGGCGTCTGTGGTCTAGGGTAGTTGCTGCAGGGTCAACCCCGCACCTAAGACAAAGCGCTCTTCTGGGTCAGCAATGTCAGAGTTTAAAGTGTGCTGGGTTCCCCAGCGATCTCGATCGCTAGGGCGATTCCCCCCTCCCATTCTGACTCGGCAGGGTGCAGGTGTAGGTACATTTTTTTATGAATGCAGGTGACATGAATGCAATGGAATCCAGAGAGCACTGGGAGAATCTAAATCAAGTGACAGGACAAACGCTTCTCCACGTGTGAAGCCATTCAAGTAACTGACCCGGAGGTGAACACGCCCGCGTGTCCCCGGCTGGTGCGCTGTGCCCTCAGGTGGCCTCTCCACTCAGTGTGTGATCCCTGGAGCACCTCCTGGGGGTTTGTTAGAACTGCAGAATCTCAGGCCCCTCTCACACTTAAGAAATCAAAACCTAAATTTTAGCAAGGCCGATGGGTGATTGGAGTGCACCGTGAAGTTTGAGAAGCAAGGCCCAGCCCTTGGCCCCAAGGGCTCCTCGGGGGCTTCTGCTGTTGCACAGGGACCCTGCACACAGGGACGTGCTGTAGTGCAGCAGGTTAAGCCACCAGGCCAATGCTGGCGTCCACTTCAGAGCTCTGCTCTGCTTCTGACCCAGCTTCCTGCTAGTGCTCCTGGGAAGGCAGTGGAAGACGAGCCTGGGCCCCTGCCACCAGTGTGGGAGACCTGGATGGAGTTCCGGGCTCCTGGCTTTGGCCTGGACTAGTCCCAGCCAGTGTGGCCGTTTGGGGAGTGAACCAGCAGACGGAAGATTGTCCTTCTCTGTCACTCCGCCTTTCAAATAAATAAATGAATCTTGGAAACAGTGAATGATGACAAAAGCTTGTGGTCTCAAAAACAGTAATATTGTTTTATCATGTGGTTTTACAGCTCCAGATCTGGGGCAAGATTCACCTGAGTGATTTGTTCCTTTTTTTTTTTTGTAATGGCAGGAGCCTCAGCCAGGGTGGCCCACAGATCTGGAGATGGTGGTTCAGCTCAAGTATGTCCTCACGTGCTGGGGCTGCAACAGCCAGCGAGGTGCAGCCGCTCAGCGGGCGGGCACTGGGCTGGTCAGTACCCACCCATTCCACTTGGGGGGTGTCAGGGCCGTCGGTCCTCTCCCATGGTGGCTGGTTGCCTGCAGACGGAGGGACCCAGGAGACACTGCCCAGATTCCAGGCAGGAGCGCGCGCAGCCCCTTTCTCAGTGGGAGTTTGTAGCCATCTCTGATCTGCCACTGAGCTTATTAACTATGCATGGCGAAGGCTGTCTCCAAAGCACACTGAACCAGTCCGTGAGCAGAGACCAGGGGGGCTAACTGCAGCCCGAATCTGAGGAAAGGGAGATGAGCTGGACAGGCCTCCCAGGAGGAGGCGGGACTCGGAGTAGGCCTGGCGGAGGAACAGGGGCTGGGGGACGGAGACACAGGGGAGTGGCCAAGAGTGACTTCTCCGCCCACTGCACCTGGGCAACAGCTCTCTACCACACTCCCAGGACACCCAATCTGTAATCTCCCCAGGTAATCTCCAGAACAAATTTGCAAAGCACCATTGGCCTTTCCGATGAAAGCTGCCATAGGAATCTGACATTTCCCACAGGCTCACCGCCATGCTGAGTATCCACAGAAAATCAGTGACTTTGAACTAAATCAGAGAGCATCGCTTGCACCAATCTAAGTTGTGTCTTCGTAAAAGGATGGAAAATTCTAGGCTCTGATTTTCCTCCACCTCATCTGGGAATGTTACAGCCACTGTACAGGAAACCCAAGCCCCGACATGGCCCTTGAATCCAGAGAAACAGTCATAACTACCTGTGCAACTAGGTAGTTGTTTTTTTTTTTTTAATATTTATTTACTTGAAAGGCAGAATAACAGAGAGGGAGAAAGAGAAAATTAGACAGATTGATCCTGCATCTACTGGCTCATTCCCCAACTGGCCATAATGATCAGGGCTAGGCCAGGCCAAAGTCAGAAGCAAGAACTCCATCCAGATCTCCTCCACAGGTGGCAGGGGCCGAAGCGCTCTGGCCATCTTCCACTGCTTTCCCAGGTGCAGTAACAGGGAGGGGGATTGGAGGCGGAGCACCTGAGACTTGAACTGGCACTCATATAGGATGCCGGCGTCATAGGCAGAGAATTAACCCACTGCACCACAATGCTGGCCCCATTAAGGTAATGTTTTAAAAGCAGGAAACCAACTGGACATAAAATTCCCAATCACACAAAAAATAAATATGGGTAGATTAAATTATTGGAAGAAATATGGAAAATGTTAACAGACTGTCTCTTAATTGTGAAAAATGACTGATTTTTTTCCCTCTTATTGCTTCCATGTTTTGTGAAGTTCTCCACAGTGGGTAGGTGCTATCACCAAAGAATACAAGTGGCTTCAAGATATTTTGATTTTCAAAGAAAATCTCTAAGAACGCTCACATTGTGACGAATTCTTCCTGAGCCTCACACACTAGCGTCTGCCCTGATAAACACCGGTCCTGCTCGTCAAGATCTACTTGTCAGAAAATCAAGACACACAGGGTGAGCCATTTCAGGGGGCACGGCCTGCTTTGTCCCAGCCTCGCGTCACCCTCCTGCTTCCGCAAGATCAGTCATCAGCGCTCTGGCCGACTCCACCTGACACTGCCACGTGCGTGCTCATCTTCTCCTCTTTCACTAAGAGTCGGAATCGAGGCTCAGCTAACAGCTCTTTCACACTAACCGGGTCCTGGGACCGGAGTAGAACCAAGGAAGGGGCCCACAGCGAGTGGTGTGGAGCCGGCCACCTCCCGGCACATTCCCGTGGGTGCTGACGGGGCCGTGCTGGGGGGCTGTGTCCCACCACCTCTCATAAGCTGTCAACAGCATCACTCTCCACTTCCTTTCCTTATTCCCTCCTAGTTATGGTACTGCTGAAGTAGTCCGTGCTTAGCTGCCATCCTCAGTGTCTAAACCATCCCGGGCCGGGGCCCCAGCCTGGCTAGCGCAGCAAGCGGGGGCTTCCGCCATCTCCTCCTGCCAGCCCTGATACCACTGTGGCAGCTTTCGCCATTCTAAAGCTGCTCTCCCGGCCGCGGGAGCGACAGCACGCCCTGACCTCCGCTGTGGGAGGCTGCCCTGGGAGCACCATGCTGCCTGTGCTGCTCATACACAAGGCCATGGTTTTGCTGAAAGGGCGCTGGGCTTCCTACCTGCAGCGTGTCTGGGTCCTTCACGCCCTTGGGAACCCACAGCAACTCACTCTGAGCTTGTTCCTTGTGCACAGTCCTCTTCTCAGTCCAAGTGGAAACCAAATGAAGTGCTATATTGAAAGATAATAAGCTGAGGCCAGCGCTGTGGTGCAGTGGGTTAAAGACCTGGCCAAAGTGCCGGCATCTCATCTGGGCGCTGGTTCTAGTCCTGGCTACTCCTCTTCCGATCCAGCTCCCAGCTATGGCCTGGGAAAGCAATAGAAAATGGCCCAAGTCCTTGGGCCCCTGCACCTACATGGGGGACCTGGAAGAAGATCCTGGCTCCTAGCTTCAGATCAGATCAGCCCTGGCTGTTGCGGCCATCTGGGGAGTTAACCAGCAGATGGAAGACCTCTCTCTGTAACTCTGTCTTTCAAATAAATAAAATAAATCTTTTAAAAAAAGAAATATAATAAGCTTTGGGGCAATATTTGGACCAACAGTTAAGAGGCCCACATCCCACAGGGGTTCCATTCCCAGCTCTGGCTCCTGACCCTAGTTTCCTGCAGACCGTGGGCGGCAGCTGGTGCTGGCTCAAACGGACCCTGCCACCCACGTGGGAGACCGGGGTGGAGTTTTCCAGGCTACTGGCTTTGGCCTGGCCCAACCCCAGCCGCTGCAGGCATCTGAGGAGTGAACCACTGTACGTGGGAGCTTGCTCTCTCTCTCTCTCCTGCCTCTCAAATAAAAAATCTCAAACAAAATAACAAGCAATGAAAACAACTACTGCAACGCAGAGTGGTGCGCACACGCTGAGAGCCGCACCGGTCACTGCAGCAGAAGCAGGCCACGCTGCAGGTGCGCGTCACGGAGGAAGGGGTAAGCGGAATACCCCACACACTGAGGGCGTCAGGGTTCATGCCAACTGCAAAGATAAGCTTGCTTCAGTCCAGGAGCTTTCTGAAATCTATAGTTTGCTCATGATAGGATTTTTTCTTTTTTAAAATATTTATTCATATATTTGAAAGTTACAGAGAGAGGAAAAGATAGAGAGTGAGATCTTGCATCTGCTGGTTCACTCCCCAAATGGCCACAGTGGCTGGGGCTGGGCCAGGCCAAAGAAAGGAGCCAGGAGCTTCTCCCAGGTCTCCCACACGGGTGCGGGAGCCCACGCACTTGGGCCATCCTCTGCTGCTTTTCCCAGGCCATTAGCAAGGCGCTGGATTAGAAGTGGAGCAGCCAGGACACGACCCAATGTCCACATGGGCTGTCAGCATCACGGGTGGTGGTTTTACCCAGTGTGGCACAGTTCTGGCCCCATGATACAATTTTTCCATAAATTTTTTGCAGATCCCTTATATGCATAGATTTCAAAAGTTTTTTTGCACTAAAATAGACATTTTAAAAATCCACTTCCAACTTTTTGAAGTACCCTCGTACAGTGGAATATTACCAGCTACAGAAATGAGGGACCAAGACGCAGCACAATGTGGATGTCCCTGGACGTGAGGCGTGGAAGGAGAGCCGCAGACACACAGGCCATCTGTGAGTACCACACGATTCACTCTGCACAACGTATCCATGCGGGGCATGAGCGCGGCCATGGTGCGGTCAGGCCAGGCCCGGGGGTCCGCACGCACAGCTGCCCCTGGGCACCCCCACCCGAGCCGCGCAGAGCCCAGCCCGCGAACTAACCCGAGCCAGGGCCTGGAGCCAGCCGGTGGGTGTCCCCGGGATGGTGGCCAGGGAGGGGCCTGGCGCGTGAGCATGTGGCCCCGGCTGCCACCATGGCAGACAGCAGCCCCGACCCCTGGACTGGGCAGTGCAGACGACAGGGGCCCCGGGCGGCACCAAGGAGGGATCAACATGAAGCGCACCTGGCTCCAGGAGGCACAGGGCCGGCTGCAGCGCCTGCAGGAGGACTTCATCTATGGCTGGAGGAGTGGGACTTTGGACTGGAACGTGTGCACTGCTGCTGCCATGGTGCCGCTGTGCCCAGGGCCGGCCATGAGCAAACTGCTGTGGTGCAAGGAGGGGGAGTGGATCCTGGAGCAGCTTGCGCGGCCACCACAGCCCCCCAGCAAGAGGACTGTTGGGAACCAGATGGAGGGACCAGGCTGCCGACGATGATGCCAGTGGCCCCCTTTCCAGCAGGCCCTGCGAGAGGGGCAAAGAAGATGGCGCCCAGAGGAAGTAAGATGGGCAGAACTCAAAGTTGTTTGTCCCTAAAGCTGATTGGCTGCGCAGCATCAGGGGAAGTGACGACAACAGATGATGAGTATATAGACATATGGCAAGTCCTATAAAAATCGCCCCATAAAATGATCTTTTAAGTGATTGGTTGGTCCTTATGCCCTGCCCCAATGACTGCAGTTTTGTGCTTTAAAAGGCTCTGTTATACGCGAAATAAATGGGTCCCTGCTTGACTTGGCTGCCCGCTGCGTCTGATTGTCTCTGGGTTCGCGAGGCTGGGAAACAGGTGAGCTGCGCACTTACCTTTCCTCGGACCCAGTCCATCCTCGTATGGGTGGACTAAGACCCTGCACATCTAGAACAGGTCAATCCACAGAGACAGAGGAGCTGGGGGCCAGGGGCCAGGGGTTTAGGACTGCACAGTGGCCACATCCAGGTGCAGGGGTTTCTCTCTCTCTCTTTTTTTTATTTGGCAGGTAGAGTTATAGACAGAGAGAGAGACAGAGAGAAAGGTCCTTCCTCCGCTGGTTCACTCCCCAAGTGGCTGCTACGGCCGGAGCTGTGCCCATCCAAAGCCAGAAGCCAGGTGCTTCCTCCTGGTCTCTCACACAGATGCAGGGTTCCAAGCACTTGGGCCATCCTCCACTGCCTTCCCAGGCCACAGCAGAGAGCTGGACTGGAAGAGGAGCAGCTGGGACTAGAACCCGGTGCCCATATGGGATGCTGGCACTGCAGGCGGAGGATTAACCAAGTGAGCCACAGCGCCAGCCCCCAGGGGTTTCTTTTAAAGGGCTACAGCGTTTGGAGCCAGATGGAGGAGCTACTTGCCCGGCACTGTGAGTGTATTAAACACCACTGAATTGTGCACTTTCAGTGGGTGAATTTTACTTAGTAAAAAACATAAATTATAAAGCACATCGAGATCCTGCTCAGCTTATCCCACGACGAAAGAGTCTCAGAACGCTTCAGTGACCGTCGGAAGGACAAAAGCACATACAACAAGGAAGAGCTGGGATGACAGCTTCGATCCCAGCTCCACAGATGTCACCGTGCCCCGTCTGGACACTTGCTCTGAATTCCGTGCCCCGCTGCCCGATGCAGTCCCCACCGGCCAGGTCCCAGCCCCTTCTCCCTACTAGCTCGCAGCAGCTCTAAGACAAAACAGCAGCCTCGCTTGAAGCATGCTGAAGGACTCTGGGAGGCCAGGAAGGCATCTCTACCTGTCTAAAGGAAGACTGTCCCCAAATGCCTAGGAGTCAGCTGAGGAGAGAGGGCTTTGCTAGATATGAGTCTGGAGCCCCCCAGGCCACACGTGCTCCTATAAAGGGTTAGAGACACACCGCTCCCGGCTGCTGGACAGGCAGAAGAGTCCCCTGAAGAAATGGCAGGGAGACGGGGACACCAACAACAGCCACCCTGGGCCTCCCGGGCCACCTGTTCCGTTGGACAACGTGAAACTTCCGTCTGCTTAGGAACAGCAGAGGAAGTGTGGGAGCTGTCCAGCCAGCTACACCCCACCCACTCTCCTCTGTCCCCTGAAACAGCGGCCCCTCTCTGGTTTTTAGGACTCCCCTGCCTTGCACACACCACATGTCACAGTCGTGTGGCCAGCGTCCCCGGATCAGTCCCCATGCAGCCACATCCAAGTGTCAAAGGCGCTAACTCCAAGACATGGAAGCCACTTCCTGATGGCCGCGAGTGCCCTAGAACCTGCCACGTGGACGCCGGGGAGCGACACCACTTGTGCAGTATCTTGGGTTCACCGTATTTTTCTGTCCCCAGCAAACTCCTGCTGCTGTTTGATGTCCTCTTTTAGACTCACTCTTCCACCTCTCTGCTTTCCGTTTGTTCATTCAGTTCTTCCTTCTGCCCTTGGCTTCGCCTCACTCAGGACCGATCAGCAGGAAATCCCTGCAGTGTTTGCAGTCATTTTTGTCTCTCCCTCAGTCTGCTACGGGTATTGGGCAGGATGTGCAGCGCTGGGTTGGCGGCTGCCTACTCTGAGGACTTCGGAAGCCGTGTCCACTGTCCTTTGGCTTTTATTGTTGCCATAAAGAAGGCAGTGACCGGCCGGCGCCGCGGCTCACTAGGCTAATCCTCCGCCTTGCGGCGCCGGCACACCTGGTTCTAGTCCCGGTCGGGGCACTGATCCTGTCCCGGTTGCCCCTCTTCCAGGCCAGCTCTCTGCTGTGGCCAGGGAGTGCAGTGGAGGATGGCCCAAGTGCTTGGGCCCTGCACCCCATGGGAGACCAGGAGAAGCATCTGGCTCCTGCCATCAGATCAGCGCGGTGCGCCGGCCGCAGCGCACTACCGCGGTGGCCATTGGAGGGTGAACCAATGGCAAAAAGGAAGACCTTTCTCTCTGTCTCTCTCTCACTGTCCACTCTGCCTGTCAAAAAAAAAAAAAAAAAAAAAAAAAAAGAAGGCAGTGACCGTCCAGCCAGGCTTCCTTTATGGACACCTATCTCTTTTCCTCTGCAGGTACTAAATATTTCCTCTTTGACTTTGGTGTTTTACGGTTTTAACACAATGTGTCTAAATATGGAGTATTAAAAATTATCTCCTGTTTCATATCATTGTGTTTATATTGAGCATGTCAATCTTTGAAAAAAACAGATTTCTTCAATGCAAATAGCACTGAATGAAGCATCTGAAAACCCAGGCCAGAATCAACCAAGTCCTCTAAACATATGCAATGTGGGGCTGGGGCTGTGGTGCAGTGACTTAAGGCCCTGGACTGCAGCACCGGCATCCCATATAGGTGCCGGTTCCAGTCCCGGCTGCTCCTCTTCCGATCCAGCTCTCTGCTATGGTCTGGGAAAGCAGTAGAAGATGGCCCAAGTCCTCGGGCCCCTAACTCACATGGGAGACCCAGAAGCAGCTCCTGGCTCCTGGCTTCGGATCAGCTAAGCTTTGGGCGTTGCGGTCATTTGGGGAGTGAACCAGTGGATGGAAGACCTCTCTCTCTCTCTCTCTCTCTCTCTCTAACTCTGACTTTCAAATAAATAAAATAAAACATATGCAATGAAAGGTGTCCAATTTGTATCAGTAACTGTCCTCAGAGCTTCTAAGGCACGGAGCCACAGTCACCTCCTCCTGCTCCCGTGGTACAGGGTCAGTCCCTTCCTCCTGCTCCCGTGGTACAGGGTCACACAGTCACCTCCTCCTGCTCCCGTGGTACAGGATCACACAGTCACCTTGTCCTGCTCCCATGGTACAAGGTCACACAGTCACCTCGTCCTGCTCCCATGGTTCAGGGTCACACAGTCACCTCCTCCTGCTCCCGTGGTACAGGATCACACAGTCACCTTGTCCTGCTCCCGTGGTACAGGATCACACAGTCACCTCGTCCTGCTCCCATGGTACAGGGTCACACAGTCACCTCCTCCTGCTCCCGTGGTACAGGGTCACACAGTCACCTCCTCCTGCTCCCGTGGTACAGGGTCACACAGTCACCTCCTCGTGCTCTCGTGGTACACACAGTCACCTCCACCTACTCCCTGGTACAGTTTCACACAGTCACCTCCTCCTGCTCCTGTGGTACAGGATCACACAGTCACCTTGTCCTGCTCCCATGGTACAAGGTCACACAGTCACCTCCTCCTGCTCCCGTGGTACAGGGTCACACAGTCACCTCCTCCTGCTCCCGTGGTACAGGATCACACAGTCACCTTGTCCTGCTCCCATGGTACAAGGTCACACAGTCACCTCCTCCTGCTCCCGTGGTACAGGGTCACACAGTCACCTCCTCGTGCTCCCGTGGTACACACAGTCACCTCCACCTACTCCCTGGTACAGTTTCACACAGTCACCTCCTCCTGCTCCTGTGGTACACACAGTCACCTCCTCCTGCTCCCGTGGTACAGGGTCACACAGTCACCTCCTCCTGCTCCCGTGGTACAGGGTCACACAGTCACCTACTCCTGCTCCCATGGTACAGGGTCACACAGTCCCCTCTCCTGCTCCCGTGGTACACACAGTCACCTCCTCCTGCTCCCATGGTACAGGGTCACACAGTCACCTCCTCCTGCTCCCGTGGTACACACAGTCACCTACTCCTGCTCCCGTGGTACACACAGTCACCTCCACCTACTCCCTGGTACAGTTTCACACAGTGACCTCCTCCTGTTCCTGTGGTACACACAGTCACCTCCTCCTGCTCCCGTGGTACAGGGTCACACAGTCACCTCCTTCTGCTCCCATGGTACAGGGTCACACAGTCACCTCCTCCTGCTCCCGTGGTACAGGGTCACACAGTCACCTCCTCCTGCTCCCGTGGTACAGGGTCACACAGTCCCCTCTCCTGCTCCCGTGGTACACACAGTCACCTCCTCCTGCTCCCGTGGTACACACAGTCACCCCCTCTCCCATGGTACAGGGTCACACAGTCCCCTCTCCTGCTCCCATGGTACACACAGTCCCCTCTCCTGCTCCCATGGTACAAGGTCACACAGTCACCTCCTGCTCCATGGCTGTTGAATTTTGTACTGAACCTTAGGTCTCCTTTTTTGAAGTCTTCCAAACGGCACTCCACATCTACCAATTTCCCAACAGGCATGGTGAGCTAGAAAATAAATATCCTTGATTCCACACTGATACGAACTCATGATGGAATAAGTGAGTCAACCGAGGGAAAGAGACAAACTCCCCTCTGGAAGAATTCCAAAGCGTTCCTGTAGACGCCTCTCCCTTCAGGAGTGCCGATGGATTCCAGGTCCTCTGTGTGCTTCCAGGAAGATGTGGGAGGGGCTTAAGCAAGGACCCCTGGCAAACTCCACCGCAGCCAGGCAGTCAAGGCCAACGTCGCCAGTGCTGAGACCTGGTGCCCCAGACGCAGGGGCTGGGAGGGCACGCGCTCCGCAATGCTTCCCCCAAACTCTGGCTGATCACGGGAAACATTATGAGACAGGTCCAAGCCTAAGCACATTCCACAAATCACCCTTCCCGTATTTGTTAGAACAGCCACGCTCGTGAAAAATGAGGAAAATGAGACGACGGACTTGGCGGCTCAACTGCAGAGTGAGCAGTCCTGGACTGAAGCTCGGCCATGAGGAAGAAAGGGGAAGAAAACAGGAGAAGCCAGGGAGGGATGGGAGAAGCGAGGGAGGGACGGGAGAAGCGAGGGAGGGACTGGAGAAGCCAGGGAGGGACGGGAGAAGCAAGTGCAAGCGTCGCTGGCCCCAGGAGACCAGGGACCATGACTACAGCGGCGTCAGCTGGGGATTTAAATGACGAAGGAAACCAGTGGGAAGCTAGGGAAATGCAGAGTCTGCTGCTGGCAGCTAACAGCGTGCCGGTGCTGGCCCTGAGCTCCGGCAGACGTCCTGTGGGTATGCAAAACGCTGATGTTAAGGGAAACTGAACTGTGGGCATGGGAGCTCTCTGTGCTCCCTCTGCAGCCTTCCTTTAAATCTAAAATTATGTCAAAACAGAAAGATTGTTTTAAAAGACAGGACATGACCCCAAAGAACTGAAAGCAGCTACCGAGACCGATCCTCACACGTTCACATGGTAGCAGCGTCCGCAGCAGCAGGAGCAGCCCAGGCGCCCGTCGGGGATAAAGTCCAGGTGGCAGGACCACAAACGGGGTCCTCCTCGGCTGTGCAGTGCAGGGAGGCACTGGCGCATGCTACAGCACGCGAGAACATACGTGACATATGCTAGGGAAAGCAGCCAGACACGCAAAATCACACAGCGTGTGCTGCACCTCTGTGCATGCTCCGGGGCAGGCTGCCGTCACCAGGGGCTGGGAGGTGGGAGACGAGGCAGCGGCTGCCCCACGGGTTCAGGGTTCTCTGAGGGTCACGAAGATGTCTCTGAGCTCGCTGGAGGCGGTGGCTGCACCGCGGGGTGAACGGAATAACCAGCCCTGCACGGCACGCCCGAACGTTACTTTGTGTGAACTTCACCTCACGAGGAAAAACCCTCGGCGCGCCCTCCCGATGCCACAGCGAGCTTCGGAGACCACTGTGGTCCACACTGCAAGGCTTTGGGTGAGAGTGGGCACCGCTGCTCCTTAGGCCCATGTGTACATGCGCAGACACGGCCCCTCCCCGGCCAGCAGGCCCAGGCCTCTGGCCACAGTGCTCACTCGGGAGCTGAGGTTTATAGCCACGGCCCCCAGAGGTGTTGACTTTAACACATCCCTCAAATATCCTTCCATTCCGAGTTTGCAAACATAGGGTCATTCCTGACCCACACCGTTTCTTTTAGTACTGATTTTAATCATGTAAAATAGATATTCTTAGCGGCATGAGTCTACACAAACAATTGTACCAGGCAGGCGAGGAAACCACAGGCGCCATGTCTTGAACATGCAGTGCCCTGAGGGACAACCGGAAGGGACTTGTGCCACTGGAGTGGGGCAGTGACCCGGGAGCCACACCTGCAGTCAGCAGGTCACTCTCACCTGCTGCGCCAAAGCTCCGAGTTTTCTGACGGCCGCATACCCCTGTCTTGAACGCTGAAACAATACTTGTCCTAATCCCATCGGCAGGGCCACAGTGACAACCCAGGAGTGTTGCCACGTGCCAGACCACTAAACGCCACTTCTAACATCACCCCCATGAGCACGACGGTTGTCACTGGGTCACTGGGCAGCAGAGGGCCTGGGAGAGAAACCAGGAGTGTGGCTCCAGCAGGACCTCAGCAGGGGCCTGGGGTGGCCCAGCCAGGTGGGCAGGGCCAGGGCTGGCCCCTCCCACAAAGTTCTCATGAGTCTCCGCTCCGAGGTCACCCCTAACCTGCAGGTCCTGGGCTGGTGGCTGGAGGTCAGGACCCAGAAGCCAAGTTCAGCACTGGACAGCGCCCTCCCCCACCTCCTCCCCCGGGATACGGAGGACCTCAACAGCAGCTTCGTCCCCTCTCCTGCAAGGGCAAACCGAAACCGCACCTCGACACTGGATGTCGGAAAGAGAGAAGCAGAGTGCCTTCTGCTCACTGATATTTTACATGCCACGGAGCCTTTAAAAAACAAAACCAAAAAAACCCCAGAAACTACAGACGGTCCCCTGCCACTGGGCTTGGGAGAGGGAAGAGTTTTCATCCCCTACCTCTGCATTTTGTTTTTATGGGGACAAAGTGTGAAACAGACTCCCTGAATTCCCCGCCCGGGTGTGCGGCTCAGGCTTCCATTAGCAGAGCCTCTCCCCTCGGCTGTGGAGGGCCCTCGTTTGCAGTCAGTTCATTCTGCACTGATGTATATTTCATTGCCCAAGGCTTAATTTTGATTTATTGTCCATCCATAAATTAGAAAAATATGCTCTGGAATTCCATCCCGCTGAAAAGCTGTGCCTGATGTCAGGGGACCGGGTGATATTTAAGATGTCAGAAATACATATTGGATTAGCTTGCTTTGTTTCCCACAACAGCAGGTGCTTAATCACAGCTGATGGTTGAAGTTAAATGCATTAGGACAGCGGCAGCCAGGAAGATGGAGTTTTTCTAAACCATACAAACTCCAGGACAAATAACTCAAAACTAATTGCATGTCCGCATTTTAGATACATTTTTATTTACTTAATACATTAAACAATGAAAATAGCCCCTGGCACTTAACTTCCTGTTTAAGGGGCTGCACAAATATTTTATGCGAGTGAAGTGTTGGCTGTTTAAACACAATTACTCTTTCCCTCCCCGGCCCTCTGGTGGCTTCGTTGGAAACATTTCTTAAAGCAGAAGAATGAAGGCTGAGATCCCCAGTAGCTCAGCAGCAGGAATTCTGAGGGGCTGCTTTTCCTCTCCAACATCATTGCAACGCGTCCGTCCATCTCAACGCCCGCTTTGCGGCATCCAAACGCAGCTCGGCGTCGCGAGGCACAGGCATCCCCCCTCCTCTCTCTGGGAAGCGCAGGTTCTCTTTGCCATTACGTGTGTATTAATTAGAGCTCCGTGTGCACAGAACAATGATCAGGCTGGGTGCGGAGCGGTCCGGCGGGCGGGAAGGCGCCGAGGATGGCACACGGCTTCAAGGTGCAGCCGGTGACCTGTGACAAGCCGGGAGATGCATGGCGAGAATCGCGTATTTTGACACAACAGTGATTTGATTAAAAGAGAAAGTAATGGTTTAAGCAGTCGCTATGAGGATGTCGCCCGGCTTTGGTAGCTTCTGCCATTTACCTTAAGACCAGCTATGGAGCAGGGGAGGGGGCCTGGGCTGCTGGACAGAACAGGCCTCCTGGATCTGCAAACAAATGAAAACAGAGCGCCAGCCACACGGCTGCTCCTCCCCCCGCCTCTCCGAGCCCTGCTCTGCGGAGCGGCCAGGAAAGCACCAGGAAAGGCAGTGGCCCGGCCCCGCTGCCCCGCGCTGGGCTTCTGTTTCTTGGATGTTTGAAAATGTGCACTTGGTATGAAAACAAAGGCAGAAAATGTAATTCTCTGCATTTGCAGGAGAACAAAAATCTGCAGCCGAAAGGTGAAATGCTTCATTGTACCACTTCCATAACCAGTTGGATTCTCAAAATAGCTAACGTGCCCAGGTTCAACTCGGCAAAGACATGATTCTAGCAGTGCAGTTTGGAACAGTGTGGTGTTAAAAGGGGATGAGCAAAGCGTTGTTCAAAGTGCAAGTTAGAGTAAATCACCTGCATGGCTTGATTCTATTAACACAAGAAAACAGGAAACGTGGCAGACACCCCATAAAGGACCCTTCAAAAAGTTCGTGGAAAATGGAAGTAAAAGATACATGCAGGAGAGGGGGTTAGCCCGGAGGGTAAGGCACCTGTGCCCCACACTGGAATTCCGGGGTTCACGGCCAGCTCTCGCTCCTGACTGCTGCGCCTGCTCACGTAGACCCCGGGACGCAGCAGCGGTGGCTCCAGTAACTGGGCTCCTGCCACCCACAGGGGAGGCTTGGCTGTTGGGGCATTTGGAGAGTGAACCTGTGGATAAAGGTCAATCTCTCCTCTCCTCACCTCTCTCCTCTCTCTCTCCTGCTCAAATATTTTTTAAAAGGCAAATCTATTTTAGTGCAAAAATACTGGAGCTCCATGCGCAGCTGCCTCGCGTTCTGCACCAACTCTTCAATGACCCCCTCACCCCAGGCACACACTCCGCGAACCACAACCGCGGAATACCGAGCTTCCAGGACGGCACACTGCTGCTTGCCCCGGAGCTCCCAAAATGAAGCTCCGCTGGAGAAAACGGGCTGTGCTTCCCAGGTCTGGTTTTCACAGTGATATTTTGGAGTTTTGGTTTTTTAAAACGATGTTCTGAGGCACAGTTCTCATTCACCACGACGTTCGCGCACGTGAATGCCTTTTCCTGCTTTGCAACTGCTGTCCCCAAGTCTCCGAGTTGTTGTGGCCCGATGAGTACAACGTTCTCAGGGGAGAAAAGAAACCCAGACTCGGATGTAGCACTCACGCTCCACGGGGCAGCCCAGCTCAGGGCGGCGGCCCAGCCGCCTCGGGAGGCGGACAGCACGGGACCTCCTGGAGGTTGTCCCTCCAGTCCCTCCTGAGGGGACGAAGGAATCAGACACAGAGGCCAGGCAGCTGCCCCAGCAGGTGCCCAGGGGGCACTGGGCTGGGCTCGTCCTGCAGAGTGCGTCCCCCGGACACCCCACCTGAGGAGTCACCAGATGCTGACCCGGGGCGGGAGTGGAAGCTGCACCAAGGCCGCCGTCCTCGGCATTGAGAAACCGAACTACACTTGCAGCAGCCGCGGGAGGGGACGCCTGGTTCCCCCGGGGGCTCTGGCCAGTGCAGCCCACACACAGCATGCGGAGCCCACGGCTCCTCGGCGTCTCCTGGCACAAAGAACAGCACTTGTTCCATGGTGGCTATGGCATCTCCGTCACAGGAGGGGGAACCCCGGGAGCGGCGTGTTCTGCAGAGGGCGCTCCGAGTAGAGGAGCGGAAGCCATGCTGCTATCACCAGGAGCAGCACGGCAAGAGAGAGAAGGCGTGCGCTGGAACGCCGAGGCCGGGTCACTCGGCTGGCTCTGTGCGCTCACCCTGCACGGCTGGTGCTCTGTTTATCCTGGTGTCCACACACAGCTGGGGCGAGATCTGGAGCCCCCACGGCCCTCTCGCTGGCAGGCATGGTGCCTGGAGCAGCTGATGCTCTGGGATGGAAGAGAGCGGTGCCGGGCAGCCTGGCCCTGGACCCTGTTCCTGTTTTCTGTGCCACGGGGACCTGGCTCCACGAGGAGCCGGTGTGGCTGCAGGGGGTGTGCTGAGGCCTTTGTCAGGTGCCCATGTGCCCACCCCCAGGATCAGTCTTCGCACTGGAAGCCTGGAAGTGGGCTGTGTGCGTTTGGAAGCAGAAGACATCACGCAGAGCTGTCTGGGTGTGCGGGAAGGGGAAGGCAAGCACGCGAAAGGACTCATCCACAGTGAGGCTGGCTCAACGTGCGGGAGCCCCGGAAGAAAACTCTTCCAAAGCAAGCAGGACACGGCGCAGAGAGAGCGACACTCCAGAGCGCGGACGAGCGGCAGCTCGCCAGAGAGCCCCGGGAGAACGCAGCCCTCCGGTCACAGCACACAGAGAAACAGAGGCACACCCCAAGGCCACGTGTGTGCGCGGACGCAGGCGGCCGGACAGGGGAGCAGACACGCGTGTGCCAAGGGCAGCAAGAAGGGGCGGGAACTGCCTGCAGCCCCCTCTGTGGCAGCACCGTTGGCCCCGCCCAAGCTCGTGCTGGGTCCCCGGCTCTCCCCTCTGGCTTCTGCCAGGTGAGGCCTCCGTCACACAACACAGCAAGAACACGCCTGCCGGGCTCTGGCCCGGGGATCAGGGGCGCCCAGGCTCCAGAAGTGTGAGTGGTGCCCTCCGTGTCCCGAGTGCCGCTGGCTCGGCCGAGGCCGTGCACACGGAGGGCTGGGCCTGGAATCCGCCACTCACACCTGAGATGAGTCCTTTGATTCCCTAAGGTGCAGCACCTGCTGGCGCTCTGGGGCAGGAGGCTTGTCAGGAGACAAGAGAGGTTGTGGAGGCAAAGAAGAGAGAGGCCAGGGGCCCTGAGACACCGTGGGAATTAAAGCAGCAGTGCGGGCCAGGCACTGCTGGCTCCCCCCCCCCCCCCCCGCACAGGTGCACACACGGCATCACCCCGACCCTCAGGAGCCGGGGCTGTCACAGACGGCAGTGGCACCGGCGGAACTGGGGCCCAGGACGGCCACTCGCTGCAGGGCTCACAGCCTCCGGGTCACCCACTCTCGGGGGCTGGGGCTGGGGCTGAGGAGCCTTCCAGATCCAGGGCCCCCCACCGCAGGCCAGGAAACTGAGGCCCGGAGCCGAGGACAGGCCGCCATCCGCTGCTCTGTAATTACATGATCAATGATAGTATGGTCCGCAATGTTTCTATTTGCCCTGCTCATAAATCATCGCGACACCGAGCAGCCCGCCGTGAGGCCAGACCACGCTCTGCTTGCGCGGGGAGGGCGCTGGCTGGCAGAAAACCTCCGCGTCTTCCCGCCAGCCAGCCTCTGGGGCAGCTGTGGGCTTGGGCCCTCTCTGCTGGGAGCTCTGACGTCACCGATGTCCAGACAGGGCCAGCAGCCCCTGCCCTCCGAGCTGGGAGACTGCTCATGCTATGCGGCCTGCTGCTGACGTGCAGCAGGATCCTTGGGGTGTCCTGGGGCCACGCAGCTCAGTGGCCCCCCGGAACCACAGCTGCTGGAGGACTCAGGCTGTGGACCCGGCCCGTGGTTCTCACCATGACAATAGGCAACCCCTGCTCGGGCTGGGGCTGCCTGGCCCCCATCCTCCAAGACGGATCTGTGAGCTTGACAAGCGAACACCTGCAGTAACTTCAGTGGGGAGGGAAGAAAAGACTTCAGCTTCGTGGCTTCTCTCTTGCCACGGAAGGCTGAGAAGCACCGTGTGTGCGGGGCAGTCTCGCTTCTCGCTCCTCTCCCTTCTCAGCAACTCTGCGGGACCGCCGGGGTTTGATCACCACGGCGGGGGGCGGGGGGTCCTCAGCCACGGACCTGCACCACCCGGTGTTGGAGGAGGGGGTCCCTGTCACAGCCAGCATGTCCCCAGCCCCCAGCCCTTGCAGACCGTGCCCCGGGGCCAAGTGTGCACGCTGCTCTCCCGGCACGTTCAGAACAGCCATGAGTCGTCCGGGGAGAAGTCAGGGCAGCTCTGGGAACGGCCTGTTCTCTGCCCAGCCCCTTCCTAAGTGAGGGAGAACGCCCGGGATCTGGCGCCGCCCGCCCACACCACACTCGTGCCTCCGGACGCTGCCTCGCTGTGAGCCCAGGCCCCACGGGTACAGGGCGGCCCGACGGCACCCCTCTCAGAAGCAGCAAGGACGGGTCCGGCTCCCAGGCGCCCAGCGGCACAGGGTCGTCTGCCTTTTCAAGAACAGGATTGTTTGGCCGGCGCCGTGGCTTAACAGGCTAATCCTCCGCTTTGCGGCGCCAGCACACCGTGTTCTAGTCCCGGTCGGGGCGCCGGATTCTGTCCCGGTTGCCCCTCTTCCAGGCCAGCTCTCTGCTGTGGCCCGGGAAGACAGTGGAGGATGGCCCAAGTGCTTGGGCCCTGCACCCCATGGGAGACCAGGAGAAGCACCTGGCTCCTGGCCTCGGATCAGTGAGATGCGCCAGCCGCAGCGGCCATTGGAGGGGAACCAACGGCAAAAAGGAAGACCTTTCTCTCTGTCTCTCTCTCTCACTATCCACTCTGCCTGTCAAAAACAAAACAAAACAAAAAAAACAGGATTGTTTGCAACGCGATGCTCCACACACTCGGCAGAGAGGTCAGGAATCAGAGTCCGTTCTAGACCACGCTTCAGCCTCGGCTTCCCTGGGCTGTGGGCAAAGCCGGGTGGGACAGCTGCCAGTCCCCAGAACAGGGACAACTAAGCCGGAAGTAGTGACAGCACCTGCCCAGCGCCTCCCTACGTACGCCCTGCAGATGTGAGGCCACGGGCTCCACACTGGGCTCCCCAAACCAAGGGCGGCGACTCCCAGCTTCCCGATTCCCTCCGTCAGCAACCCCAGGACTTCTGGCCTGGGTGCAACTTCGGAAAAGTGAGCTGCGGCGGTAACGTGACAGCCCCACTCCGCCACCACAGGGACACTTTTCTGAAGCCCTGCAGAGACTTAGCTCGTCACCCATTAGGACAAAGCTGCCAAAGGCAGCCGACTGGGGTAGCAAGAACTAGGGCGAGGTGAAGGAGGCTGGGCGTGGGATGTATACACAGCCTGGACAGCACCCGCGGCCAGGGGAGCACGTGTGGGACACGGGAAACAGCCACCTTGGAGCGGAAGGCCTGTGAGATACCCTGTCTTTTAAAAGCTATTTTTATTTGGCATATTATTTTTATTTTTTAAAATATTACTGATTTGAGGCCGGCGCCGTGGCTCACTAGGCTAATCCTCCACCTTGCAGCGCCGGCACACCAGGTTCTAGTCCCGGTCGGGGCACCGATCCTGTCCCGGTTGCCCCTCTTCCAGGCCAGCTCTCTGCTGTGGCCAGGGAGTGCAGTGGAGGATGGCCCAAGTCCTTGGGCCCTGCATCCCATGGGAGACCAGGAGAAGCACCTGGCTCCTGCCTTCGGATCACTGTGGTGCGCCGGCCGCAGCGCGCCTACCGTGGCGGCCATTGGAGGGTGAACCAACGGCAAAAAGGAAGACCTTTCTCTCTGTCTCTCTCTCCCTGTCCACTCTGCCTGTCTAAAAAAAAAAAAAATATTACTGATTTGAAAGAGAGAGATATAGATATATAGAGAGACAGAGATAGAGAGAGATAGAGATAGAGACAGACAGAGACAGAGAGAGATCTTCTAGCTACTGGTTCACTCCCAAAATACCTACAACAGCCGGGTCAGGCCAAAGAGTCAGCAGCTTAACTCAGGTCTCCCAGAGGTGGCAGAGGCCCAAGCACTTGGGCCATCACCCGCTGCCTCCCAGGCCATTAGCAGGAAGCTGGATCAGAAGCAGAGCAGCCAGGAACTGAGCCAGGCGCTCCAATGTGGGATGTGGTGTCCCAGGCAGGACCTGAATCCACCGGACCACGACACCCACCCCGTGGTTTGCTGCTGTCACTAGTAACTAACCCCAAGCGTTGCGAGTGGGAAACGCCAGCGGCTGGTCCTGTGGCACAGTAACGCCAGCATCCAGTCTGAGTCCTGGCCACTCTATTTCTGATCCAGCTCCCCGCGAACGTGCACACGGAGAGGTAGTGGTGGCGGCTCAAGCCCCTGGGTCCCTGCTCCCCACACGGGCGAGCCGGATGAAGTCCCTGGCTCCTGGCTTCAGCATGGCCCAGTCCCAGCTGTTGTGGCCACTTGGGCAATGGACCAACAGATGAAAGATCTCTTTCTCTGTTTCAAATCAATTCATCTTGTAAAACACAACGAACACTTCGACATGCAGATGAGAGAACTAAGAGATAAAGCCGCGGTACACGCCACACGGGGGCCAGGAACATCGGGAAGGGGTGGGAGGGAGGGTCCCCAGGAAAGGACGGTGTTTAACGGGTGCCCCAGTAAAGCGGACTCCCTGAGCGGGTCCAGGCCCCACAGCGAGCACAAGCCGACTGCTTGTGGGCAGTGTGTCCCAGCTGCCCTGCCGGCTACAGCCTTAGGATCCACTTGGCGAAGACGGAGGACACCCCAAATGGACCCAAATCCCCAAGGTGGCACGGGAACATGGACAGGCCACAACTAAAGGGCCCTGAGGTAGGCTGAGCTCTGCCGGCCTCAGGACCATGGCCCCTGGTCGCTGCCGCCGCCAGGGGTTCCCAGAGCAGACCCGGGCGGGGCTCCTCCCCGACGGGCCCACGGGTGGGTTTCCAGAGGCTGCAAACCGTTCCCATGGCAAGGATCCCGCTCCCTGCGAACTCAAGGAACTTAGAAACCAGCACTGCGGCCTGTGAGCCTCGGAGTCCACGGTGCCAACCCCACCAGGCACGGCAGTGTTGTCCTGGGCCCCAGGCGCACGGCTCAGCAAACCGCCCCCAGTGCATTGCAAGGCCTGTGAGTGCGCTTCCCGCACCCAGGACTCCCGGGTCCCGCCTGGGCGGGGTTGGGCAGGTGTGTCCGGGGTGTGCGGTGGGGGGGGGGGGCGCAGCTGTAGGGGGCAGCCCATCACGGAAACTGAATTCGCAGTGGCGCTCCGCGGCTCTGGGGTTCGCGTGTGTCAGCCTGGGCACCTGCCAGCCCCAGCCGCCAGGATGAGGCCCGGGGCGGCTCAGAGACTGCTGTGGACCCTGGTGCCGAAGGCATGGGGTGAGCCAGCACTGGTGAGTGGCTTCCACGACCCTGATTTCCATGTGGATCGGGTGAGGCCACCAGGTTCAGGGTGTGCGGTGCCCAGGGAGGCCCCCGAGGGCTCTGCTCCGAGGGGAGCAGCCACGGCCCCTCTCCAGCCTGCACAGGTACAGAGCCTCCACTTGGCTGTGCCAGGCCCTGGGCCTTGGGGTGAGAGCCCCACGCCACCGGCCCCCTCTCCAGTATGCACACAGCTTACCACCTCACATCTAGACCCCGCGTGCTGTCAGATTCCCTCCCCTGTTTAAAAATAGCAACCATTGCTGCGGCCCTCGCTAGCCCCGGCCCCTGTGCCGCGACCTCAACCCACCCAAGGCCTCCGTAATCTGTGTCCTGCCAACTGCACGTGAAATTACCCCCTTGCGCAGGCTGCTTCCCGGCATTCCCCTCGACGACAGTAAGGCCAGTCGCCAGCAATGCTTCTGCCTACAAGGAAACCAAACGTCCTTGGCACGGCGTGCGCCGCACAGTAGCACTGCTGTGGGGGTCCCTGCTGTGTCACCCCACTCTGTAATCCAGCAAGGGCAGCCACCTGATGCCAGCTGGAGCTCACTCCTGCTGTGGCCGCCCCGCTGAAGGCCCAGAGCCCCACGCCGCACAGCCTCTCCCCAGGCCCCGGCCACAGTCAGTGCTCCCTGGACCTCGTGAGGGCCAGCTCCTCTGCGGCACCAGGAGCTCCAGCCTCCTGGGAGAGGCCACTCTACAGCAGACCCGGGGCAGAGGACAGAGACCCGTGGGTGGTCCTCACCTCCCCTTTTCGGAAGTGGGATCTAGCTTCCAGTCAGGTAGCAAAGAGCCCCTGGAGACCCCACCCAGCCTGGACCAGCCCCAGCCTCCACCTGGCTGTGACTGCGACAGGGCCTTCTGCCTGTCCTGCCTGGGACTTGGGCACAGCACACACGTCCCCACCCCACAGCCATGGTGGGAGCCGTGTGGGCCAGGCGCCGAGCTCCGCCCCGAGAGACCCCGGCCTCTGCACCCGACACACAGCACCAAATGCCAGCAAGAGGTTTACTTCAACATGGACTTAAGATAAATGGGTGTCGGTGCCAAAGTGTTCCAAGTTCACACACAGGTCTTTCATAATATGCATTTGCATTACCGATGTGAAGACCCCTCATACGCTCGGGTTTCAAAATGGTTTTGCACTAAAATAACTTCATTTTTAATTCCATGTTGCACGAACTTTTTGAATTATGTGGGTATCTCAGAGGACCAAGGGACAAATATTTAGAGTTAATGGAGCTAGGCAAGCAAGGCGTGTAAACACCGTGAAAGCCTCAGTTTTCTAATAAGAAAGTCCAGGGTTCTCTCTCTCTCTCTCTCTCTCTCTCTCTCTCTCTTTTTTAAATTACCAAAAATCGGTGTCAAAGTAAGGAAAATGCATAGGAAATTCTTTAAGTTCTTCTCTTTTTCAATTAATATAAATGTTTAAAATCCTATCAGCCTAATTTGAATTACCTGGAAGACCTGGCCCAGCTGGCACAGACAAACCGTGGCTGAACCACAACCGAGTCTCAGGTTGGAGCTCAGAAATATGAATCACGTTTTCAGGAATGGGGGTGAGATGCACCAAGCCCCACTAAGCGTGCGGGGGTGAGATGCACCGAGCCCCGTTAAGCGTGTGGGGGTGAGATCACCGAGCCCCACTAAGCGTGCGGGGGTGAGATGCACCGAGCCCCACTAAGCGTGCGGGGGTGAGATCACCGAGCCCCACTAAGCGTGTGGGGGTGAGATGCACCGAGCCCCACCAAGCGTGTGGGGGTGAGATGCACCGAGCCCCACCAAGCGTGTGGGGGTGAGATCACCGAGCCCCACCAAGCGTGTGGGGGTGAGATCACCGAGCCCCACTAAGCGTGTGGGGTGAGATCACCGAGCCCCACTAAGCGTATGGGGTGAGATCACCGAGCCCCACTAAGCGTACGCTATAAATGAGCCTGAGCTTTGTGCGAAGCGGCTTGGGCGCGTGTCTCCAAAACCTTAAAAACGTTCACTTCATTTCATCCAGTAATTGTGTCTCTGGGACCAGCTCCCGGGGAGACCTTGTGAAATGCAAAGACTTCCATAAAATGATGTTTGATTGTACATTTACAACCGGAAGACACCCAAACGCCCAGTGAGTAGGAGGCAGCTTTGGCTTCCCACAGTGGGCTGACGGAGTCTGTGTTCAGCGGGGAGGGGTGCGTGTGTGTTGTGGGCCGAGAGCAGCACAGCTCAGAGCAGGAGGCGGCAGCGGGGTGTGTGTGCCTGTGTGTGTCTGTGTGTGCACATGTGTGTGTGTCTGTGTGTGTATGTGTGTTCTGGGCTGAGAGCAGCACAGCCCAGAGCAGGAGGCGGCAGCGGGGTGTGTGTGTCTGTGTGTGCATGTGTGTGTGTGTCTGTGTGTGTGTGTTGTGGGCCGAGAGCAGCACAGCTCAGAGCAGGAGGCGGCAGCGGGGTGTGTGTGCCTGTGTGTGTCTGTGTGTGCACATGTGTGTGTGTCTGTGTGTGTATGTGTGTTCTGGGCTGAGAGCAGCACAGCTCAGAGCAGGAGGCGGCAGCGGGGTGTGTGTGTGTGCATGTGTCTGTGTGTGCATATGTGTGTGCATGTGTGTGTCTGTGTATGTGTGTGTTCTGGGCCGAGAGCAGCGCAGCTCAGAGCAGGAGGCGGCAGCGCTGTGTGTGTGTGTGTGTGTGTGTTTGCATGCGTGTTTTTTCCCCACATTTGGTCATTTCTATAATGAGGATGCATTACTTTATAATCAGTAATACTGATGTACCTATGCATAAGGTATCGATTTTATAGAGAGGCAGTTCATTCATTTTGTCAAGGTGCGCAGCATCAAAGGTGATGGGAACCCTTGGACTCTGGGAGTCTGAACTAAGACCGAGATCAGACAGACAGCGCCTGCCTCCATCAGCCGCACGCAGCAGGTCAGCTTTTGTTTCGCTAAGCGTGCGGGGCCGGCCCAGCTACACGGTTTCTAGTCTATTCAGTCAGGAAGCTCCTTCTAAGTGACCACCACGTGCTCCCGGAGCACACAGAGACGAGACCCTGCCCCGCTGCGCTGGGAAGACTCCGGCCTGATCCCCTGCAGCTCGCCGGGCCGCGCTGGTGCCCCGCCAGCCCGGCCGGCACCCGGCCCCGCTCCGGCCCACCGCCTTACCTACGAACTCCGTCTGCAGGAGCTGAGGACCCATAAATTTGACCTCTTGGCTCTTTTTTTTTTTTTTTCTTAATTTTTATTAACTAGGTCAAGTGGCTGTCCCTGTAGCACCATCAGGATATTACATAAAAATCCAGGATCTCTTGTGTTTGAAACATACATTATAAATAGATGTATAGACGGAGCAGATATTGAGAACAGAATGGTAAAGATTATGAATATTAAGATTTATACTAATCTGTAAGCCTATTAAAGCACAGTAAAACCTGTCCTTCACACCACCTTTTTAAGATATCACCTCCCTGAAGGGACCACTAAATTTCGGGCCAAATTATTTTCCCATAAAGAACAATGAAAAGAAAATGATTATATTAAGACTACTTCTACTATGGTTTCTTTTCATTGTTCCGCCAAAAATGATTCCAAACAGTAAAATAACATTGGTTTTGACCTTGTTAATGAACCTGAAGAACTTCCAGGAATACTCGGACACTGATTTCCATTTATAACACGAGGGAAAAAACGGTCTCTCTGCCTCGCCTTCCCCACCCCCGCGGTCGTGGGCAGTCGGTGCCCCGGCGCCAGCCTCCTGGAAGCTGTCATGGCGCCAGGGCCAGAGACGGTTGCGTGCTATCTGCGATGCTGAGGGAGCTTTGGGACTGAGAGGCTTGTTGGGGTTCCTTTGGGCCCCCAAGATTCTCCCGTCCTCCGCGCTGTGTTGGCAGCCACTTGCCAGCACTGCCCATGTCTGGAGCTCACCTCTGCAGCCTCCCACCAATCCCACACACATGCTCTCCTGCGCCAGAGCTGGCCACCTCTGTGGCCGGTAGGAAAAAGGACCGGCTGCAGTCCCGTGAGCAGCCGTGTGCAGGGCCGGGGACCACGTGTGACTTTCTCCCAAGGACACCGAGGAAGCTCCCAGCTGTGAAAACAAGGGCGAGAACGGCCTGGGGTGCTAGGAAGGCCTCGCCCTGCCCGCGGCGTCTCCCCGCCACCCCGAGTCCCCTCCCCTTCATTCTTTGAGAGTGGGTACACCCTGTTTCTCCCTCTGAGCTTAAAGAACAGAGGGAGCTGGAGGAAGTACATAACCCCCCTCCTCCTAGGGCTGTCTCCACAACTCCTCCCGGGCAGCCTGAAACTGCTACTGGAGCAAAGTCCCAAAATATGCAGCATGGCTGCTGGCTTGGTGGCCTGCTACAATCTCGTTACATCACAGCATGGCCAACACTCCTACTTCCATCATGCACCTGATGTCACGACACTTCCAAGACCTCTGAAAAATGCCCCAAATTGGGCAAGTTCCTGGAAATCTCCACCTCCATGGCTCCAGATCACATGAAGGTGGCCCCGAGCCTCATGGGAGCAGCTCACTCCCCGCTGAGTGTGCACCCTCACTCTGCTGTTAAGTCTTCCTCCTCTACTAACCCTTGTCCACGTCGCATCCTCTAAGTCCTTGGTGCTCAGGGGCCAGGAACCTGGAAGCCCCACCCCACAACACTCCGGTATTTTCTCCTCTCCCTCCTGGCCCAACCTGCAGCCTCAGCTTTTTACACCAAACCAGGGAGAGAAGGCCAGGAAGATAAGAAGGGCACGACTTGAGTCCCGTTTTGGCTGTTTCTCAGAGACCATGCCGGCTTAGGCTCCGTGCTCACTAAGGAAGACAGGGCTGGCTGTGAACACCCCTAATCCTAGACTGGAATCTGCTCTTCTCTGGTGGTAAAAAACAAAAAACAAACAAACAAAAACCTTCCTTTTCATGTCTTTTCATGTCTTCACTCTGCAAACATTGAGGATCAGGGCCAGGGCAGCCCTTAGGATGCTGTCCTGTCCCCAGGAAACACAGGGCGCACTTGTGGCAATGCCCCCGGTTTTGCACGAAGCCAGGACTGAAGCTAGCCAAGGTCTCCTCCCTCTACAGGGCACACCAGGGTCACAAGAAAGACGCAAGAAGTCAGAGCCTCAGACCTCTGACCCGAGGGACACGGAGCCAGAGAGCAGAGCGAGAGGCTCAGAGAGGACGTGGCTGGTCCGGAGCCTCCCACAGTGGCCCATCTGCTCCGTCCTGGGGGACTTGGATGGCGGTCGGCGAGGCTGTGGGTCCTGTCCTGCCCGGGGCCCCAAGAAGACTGGACAGGGCCTCATGTCCTGGCCAGCAGGTCCTCTGGAGAGCTGTGAATCTGAAGCCACGTCCGTGGCTGCAGTTCGTGCCACTGCTGGGTTTGCCTGCGCCATCAACATCAGCTCGCTCACTGCTCTGCTAAGTGCTTTGGGATTTCTCAAGTATAAAAGGTGCCGCACAAAATCAATCACAGGAAACACCACTGCTGGCAGCTCAGAGCAGCTACCGTAGGCGGTGTCCACTCAATCAATAGCCCCTCACCGAGAAGCAAAGGACACCAGTACCAAGCTGTGTCGGACGGAGACTGCCCGGCGGAAGGCGGAAGCGCCTGCCTGCCCGAGCCCAGGCGGCACGCAGTCCTGCACGGCAGAGGGGCTGGCGTGCTCCATCGCCGTACTCCATCCCACCCACGGACCGACGCACGCGAAGTCCCAGGGAGCGCCACACAGGCACTGCTTACCAGCCTGTAAGGTCTAGTCCTGAGATGAAAATGGAACCAGTTCTGTGGAAACCGGGCAGAAACAACGTAATTTCTACAAACCGCTTGCCAAACATCTGGAAGACAGTGTAGCTCGCCGTCTCTAATTACAACTACATATAACGAAAACACATAGATGCTGTAACTTTGTGATATTAGAGAATGGAGTTCCAGCCACAGTTCTAAAGGACTACTGATTTGATATATTCTTCATTTTCAATTTAAGAACTTGAAAATGTAAAGAACAATCACGTTACTATGGACACAGCTGCTTGACGCTTCTCCAGGACATGACACAGCAACAGTGAGGAAATGAGGACATCTGTGTATTTCGAATCCATGAACCCTTCTGCCCATTACGGAAGAGCACTGTGGTTTTGAACGGCAGCGCAGTCTTGAGAGGCACCAGTGACACGGAAGACGGTCTCACGGGGCCTGCTGTGGGGCTCTGCGGCCGGGGGAGGGCCCACATGGTCGGCCGCCGGGGGCTCTCCAGGCCTGTTCCACATCCTCAATAGCAGAGCTCAGATCACTGCACACGAGCGACCACAAACCTCACATCTGCAAGAACCCAGGGTCCCTTGGCCCAGTGCCAGGGCCGATCAGATGTCGGTCCAAGTGGGAGACCCGGATCTCGGGCCCCGCGCCCACCGCGTGGCAGACCCGGATCTCAGGCCCCGTGCCCACCGCGTGGGAGACCCGGATCTCGGGCCCCATGCGTGGCAGACCCGGATCTCGGGCCCCGTGCCCACCGCGTGGCAGACCCGGATCTCGGGCCCCGTGCCCACCGCGTGGGAGACCCGGATCTCAGGCCCCATGCGTGGCAGACCCGGATCTCGGGCCCCGTGCCCACCGCGTGGGAGACCCGGATCTCAGGCCCCATGCGTGGCAGACCCGGATCTCGGGCCCCGTGCCCACCGCGTGGCAGACCCGGATCTCGGGCCCCGTGCGTGGCAGACCCGGATCTCGGGCCCCGTGCCCACCGCGTGGCAGACCCGGATCTCGGGCCCCGTGCCCACCGCGTGGCAGACCCGGATCTCGGGCCCCGTGCCCACCGCGTGGCAGACCCGGATCTCGGGCCCCGTGCCCACCGCGTGGCAGACCCGGATCTCGGGCCCCGTGCCCACCGCGTGGCAGACCCGGATCTCGGGCCCCATGCGTGGCAGACCCGGATCTCGGGCCCCGTGCCCACCGCGTGGGAGACCCGGATCTCAGGCCCCATGCGTGGCAGACCCGGATCTCGGGCCCCGTGCCCACTGCGTGGCAGACCCGGATCTCGGGCCCCGTGCCCACCCGCGTGGCAGACCCGGATCTCGGGCCCCGTGCCCACCGCGTGGCAGACCCGGATCTCCTTACCAAAGCCCTGGGCTGCAGGTTCAGAGGCTGTGTATGAGGCTGTGTACATATGACTTGCTCAGGTCACCCCACGTAACTCGTGCCCCTCCCCTGCCCCATTTCGGGGGTCTTGCCCCTCGGGCACTGGCCCCTTTGCTCCCACACGGTTTTGGTCACTGCCACCCAGGACAAGTGAGGGAGGGGCCCCGGAGGCGACTGGGGAGCAGCTTCCCTCTCTCCCTTTCACAGAGCTCTGACCACCACTCCGTCTAGGGAACGAGGAGCCAGCTGCATAGGCTATTGTCTGGCAGTGGCCAGTTATTCCCAGAAATGACTGGGGGGACGCTCTCAGGAGCTCTGGGTGAGGTCCAGAGGACGCCCCCTGCAGCTCAGACTCCAGGCTGACAGCCCCAGTGACGGTCCCAGCCATCTCCCTGGGACACCGTCCTCCCTGAGCTCCCAGTGTCTCACACATTTCCGAGTAGACCGAGACCTAAACAGTCGCCCCCTATGGTCCTGGTGGGCTCGTTATGTCCTGGTTAACATCATTTGACTTCAGTTACGCGACTTCTCTGAACACCCAGCTACAGCAACGGGGCAGACGCTTAACAATTCAGACGCTCCCTCGCTGGAGCTCCAAGACTGGTCACACACAGATGAGCCCACCTTCCCCTCGGCAAGCCAGGCTACTGCTTGGTCACTGGCCACACTGAGAAGCCAAGAGAGCCCAGAGAAGGGCGCCATCAATTCCACTGCATGTGGTTCTATTTCCTCCATGCAATATGTTTTTTTTAAAGGAGTGTTTATTTGGAAGATTGACAGACACAGAAGGAGAGACAGAAAGATCTTCCGTTCACTGGCTCACTCTTCAACTGGTCACAACAGCCAAGGCTGGGCCAGGCCGAAGCCAGGAGCCAGGAACTCCATCCGGGTCTCCCGCGTGGGTGGGCACGGGCCCCAGCACTTGGGCCAACATCTCCTGCCTGCCAGGCGCATTAGCTGGAGGTGGAACGGCCGGGACTTCCTGGCTCCTCCAGGGTGGGACGCCAGTGTCACGAGCAGCGACTTAACCCGCCGCGCCACAGCGCCGGCCCCTCTGGGAGCTACTTCCCCGAGCCACAGTGAACTCAGCCTCTCAGAGCCCGCATCACCTCCTTTTGAGTCCACAGCCAGGGAGAAGACCAGGACAGACGCAGTGGACGGCACAGCAGTGTGACCCAGCCTCAGGGCCCAGGGCACGGCAACACTTCCACACGCCGAGAACGTCCCAGGATTCGCGCTCTGTCTCACGTCTGTACGATGGCCGAGGAATCACGCCCATTTCAAAGCACGTCACAAATCAGTCACGTCAACCCCAAGTGGCCACGTCCTAGAACTCTGTACTGTTTTTTAGGTGCCTGAACAACTACCGCCGACAAGGGATGACAGCAGCAGCTGGCGTGTTTCTCACAAGGTGGCCTGGCTGGGACGACACACGTGACGACACCCAGATGACCCCGCTGGGGGCTCTCGCCAGGACGCGTAACCGCAGTGGTGCCGTTTCTTCTCTGATGAGAAGGGCTGGAGGGAGCCCAGGAGCCCACAGAGTAAGGTATGTGGAGGACAACACCAGGACCAGCAGCTCTGCAGCACACGTGTCCACCTGACACGGAGATGCTGGGCCCGAGTGGAGCGTCAGCTCGGGGTTACGCGGCAGTCAGCGGCTTGGACCAACGTGGGCTTCCACAAAGTGTATCTGGGGTTTCCCAGCGCAGTCCCAGCTCCGTGGCTGACAACAACTGGATCACCCGGAACATTCTCTGCCACCCACCCCACTACACACACGCGAGGCAACGTATGAGCTTTCTGTGGCCGGAGGCTGAAATTTTCCAGAGTGAAATTTCTTTCACCGTTACCCCAATGTGCAGGGAGTGAGGTCGCCACTTCCTGGGACGACATCAAACGGACTGGCATGGAAGCCCGGGGAGGACGGGGAATGAGGCCGCGCTGCCAGGCCTCCGTGCGGTCCCGCCTCCCTAGCAGGCGGCGCTGTGAGGAGGCAAGTGAGTGCAGCCTCGCGGAGGAACATCATAGGTGACACAAAAAGCATAAATCATGTGTGTATGAAAATCGTAAGCCCTAAGCGTTAGAGTTGTGCAATTGACAATCAAATGGAGCTTAAAGGGAATTACGAGGTTTTCAACTAAAGTCTTGAAATAAAGAAAGTAATATTTTACGGCAAAAAATTGCAAATGTCAAGTTTAAATGATAAGACTTTGCACCATTGAGCTACCAGCTAGTTCTACAGCTTCTTCAGCCCTTAACACGGGGAAAGACCAACTGTCATGCTCAATAAAACGTAAGAGCTCTAGAAACACATTTAGGAACATCACTCACGTATTTGTGACTGCTCCCCTTCCAAAATGGCTAATTGTGGAAGAAAAATGAGCGAGCCGAAGAACTTCTCCCACAGTAACCTATCCGTCCACCTGAGCCCTTGTTTTTTTTTAAATAGAGCTGCCACCCAGGAGGCCACTGAGGGAAGGTGGGGTGGGGGGCTGGGAGTGCAGAAGAAGGAGGCCCTCTGTCCCCTCCACACGTCCCCCACATCCAGCTCCTGCTCCCCCAGACCCCAGGGCAAAGGGACCAGCCAAGCTGCCCAGCAGCCCCCAGCCCCCAGGAAAAGCCGGAACCCAGCTGCCCACGCCGACCACTGCCGTCCAAAGCCAGACAGGTGGCAACCCAGATTGAATGTGTTGTTGTGGGAATGATTGGAGTCGCAAACAGGGTTATTAAATTTTATATGGAGACAGGCGGAAGTCACAAGATCCTGGAGAGAAGGACCTGATTCACATAAATTTATCTTAATAGCTGTGGATTCGGGAGCAGAGAGCAGAAAAAAAATTAATGGGAAGGCATTTATTTCTCCTCCTCCGTCTGCCTGCTGCCCGCACTCAGCCGGCCCCGGCCCCGCGCGCGCTCGGTGCAGCGCGGGCCCCGGGCCCGTTTTGACGGATAAGCTCCAATCTGGCCCCAAGTCACCGCGGGCGGACACTGCCCCCGCCGCCCCGACGCCGCCCGCACATTAATCCAGGGACAATTAGGTGTCAGCGCGGCTCGCGCTCGGCGGATAGCCTTGGGCGCGCGCAGGAGCCCTAATCAGGAGAGTAAACTCCGCTATATTTCAATTTGGAGGCGCGCTCTTCCGCTCAGAGGCCCCTGGTACTGCGATAAATAAAACGCCTATTTACTCTACCGCCACGCTTAGACACCTAACGCACTCGCCGCCCCCGGGCGCCGCCCATCCATCACGCCCGCCGCCCGGCCGCCACCAGCTCTGTTTCCTTTCCTTGTTAGTCGAGAGCTGGGTGGTTTTGATTAGGTTAAAGACGCGTTCACAGATGGTAAATCGCGCGGCGAGAAATGAGCCGCGGGGCCAGGCCCAGCCGCGCGCTGGGGGCGCAGCGCGAACTCGGCGGGATCCCCCAAGGCCGCGCCCCTCGTACGCCTCGGCCCAGACGCGCTGCAAGCCCCGCACCTCGTGGGCCGCGCCCCCGGCCTCCTGCAGGCCTCGCCCTCGTGGACCGCGCCCAGGTGCTCCGCGCACGCCTCGCCCTCCACCCCTGCAGGCCTCGGCCCAGACACCCAGTAACCCCCGCACCTCGTGGGCTGCGTCCCCCACCCCCCACCCCGGCCACCTGCAGGCCTCGCCCCCGTGGACCGCGCCCAGGTGCTCCGCGCACGCCTCGCCCTCCACCCCTGCAGGCCGCGCCTCCCGTGGGCCTCGCCCGGCCCCGCTTCCCGCCCGCCGGCCGCGCCCCGGGCCCCTCCTCCAGAACCGCCCCTGGCGGCCGGGCCCCCGGGGACGGCGCGCAGCAAAAGCCCAGCCCGCGCGGCCCCTTCCTTTTCAATTCTCCCCCGATCTCAGGTGGAATTAGGGGGATTAAGGCGGCGAGTAAATGAGGCGAGCGTGCAAAATGACTCCTTTCTGAAGCAAACGGCGCGCTGCGTGCTGGGGAAATGAGATGCACATTTAAGTCTCACCCATCCACCGCCTGCGGCCACTGCGCTACCTGCCTGCTTAGCCCAAGGGTTAATTAATTGAGGCTTCAGTGTGCTGTTGCGAGAGCATTATTGCATTTGATACTCCACATCTGTGATTTAAAACTCTTTCAGTCCCTTGTCAGCAAGGGAGGGTTTTTAACTAGGAAATTAGCATTCAGATAAGGGAACGCTCTATTTGCTTCTGAAAGGAAGGAAATATTAAGGATGCTGGCGCACAAACCGGGCTGTCATATCCTGTCCCATCGTGGAGGAGCCAGGGCCCGGCTCCCCGGGGAGCTGGTGGCTCTGCCGGCCGCGCCATGGGCAGGCGGGCGGGCGGGACCCTGCGCCCCACGGCCCGCGGCTGGGGCTGCTGGGGCGCTGGCCTCTGCGAGGTCAGGGGATGTGTTTTCTCCCCTTAGCCGCGGATTCTGGTTAAAATGCATCGCCATGTTACCTCGTTACCTCCCACGCCGGCTTTCGGCTTCCCCGCGGGTGTAGTCGGGGATGGAGCCCGGTTTCTTGGGGGAGCCGAGAGGCAAACATCACAATAGAATCCTGAGGAGGCTGCAAGGAACCCGGGAGGAGACCAGGCCCCTCCTGCTGTGAGCGCCCCCCCCCCCCCATGCACTGCACTACCCGCACAAAGACCAACACAAACTAGCCTGGACCAGAATTCTGGAGCACCAGGCTCACCACCCAGGGCCGGATTGGGAAGTACCTTCTGCCGGCCCTCCCCTCGGTGGCCCAGGAATCCCTCAGGAACACACGCCCAGCAGGGGCGAGGAGGCAGAGCCCCGGCACTTTAAGCAGAGGACAGTCTTGTGAGCAAACTTCTGTGGGATTTTCATCCACAGGCCAAAGGTTGGGAGCTGGTTTTGACAGTGTGTGAGTGAGAGAGAGAGAGAGACAGAGACAGAGAGAGAGAGAGCGTGTGTGTGTGTGTGTGTGTGTATGTGTGTGAGAGAGAGAGAGCAGTTCTGTAGTTCTCCCTAGTGATCCAACTCTGTCTAAGTGCTGCTCACTCAGTGGTCAATGGCCAGGGAGTCGCCTCTGCAGGTGCTGATGGCTGCCCAACGTGCTCCGATTGATTCTGCTTTCTACAAGTGCTTAGCAATTCAAAAACAAAACAGCGGATCAGGAGAAGCCGGTGTTGGTAAGGAGAAATAACTGACGGTGTGTTTGCCCTGAGGTTTCCTGGCTATTTCCATTCTAGCTGGAGTCATTGCGCCCACGGCTCAGTTGCATTGGTCCGTTTTGTTCCTAAGGGCCGAGTACCCTGACCTGGGATGCACGTGGCATTGCAAGTGTTTGACAGCCTGCAGGGTCTCACTGGGGGCGGTCAGCATTCGCCACCACACGCAGAGAGAGACACTTCCCATTATCTGAAAGACGTTTGATAGAATCTTGCAGAAGTAGGAAGGTTAGGGCTTGTGTTCCGGCCAGCTCTGCACCAAGTTTTCCCTGCACGGCTCACACCGGCTCATAGAGGCAGGCTCTGCCCCTGGCTCGGGGTGGGGGCCTGGGTCCTTGAGATAAAAGGGCACCGCGGGGAGCCGCTCACCTGTAACTCAATAAGCTCTGAAAATGGGGAAAGTTGGAATCTCCGTGCTTGACAGCTCCCTTGGGGAACACTCGCGGTGTGGCTCTCCTGAGGCTGCGCTGTCACAACACAAGGAAGCACCCCCACACCCGCAGCGGCTCCCAGGACCCGGCACGGGGACGTCGCGATCCCAGGGCATACACAGAGCGGACGGACAGCACGACACGGGCTGTCCAGGACACCAGCAGCTAAGGGGACAGAAAACGAGACGGGGGCCCATTAGAAGTGTGCCATGGCTAAGGAAAGCCTGGGTATTTGTGGCTGCAGAGAACAGAGTTAGCCACGAAGATTTCTCTAACTGACAAGGCCGCTCCTTACTCCTCCCACACCAGGCCCCCACCCGAGCAGCGCCCTCCACCTGCAACTTGGTAGGGCTGGGGAAAGGGAACTTCCCCCTCCTCCAGCGCCAGGGCGCTCCCCACAGAAGCAAATGCCGTGTCTCCCGCTGCCCCTCACCAGGCAACACCAACAGGCCCTGCACCAACGGCTCGCGGGGGGCTGCTGTGCCCCAAGACTGCTCCACAGCCCTGGGATGCTGCTGTGGTAACTGAAAAGGGGAGAGAGCGGGCCAGCGCCCGGGGAGGGCTGGCGTGCACACACAGGTGCTGTGAGCTCTGGCAGGCGGGGCGGGGAGCAGCCGGGAAGGACTGGGGGCCACTTGGAGGATGCAGGCTTGGGGCGGGGGGCCACGAACAGCAGCCCCAGGGCCACAGGCTCCCTTGGAGACAGGCTGGGCCACGTTGGGATAAAACCACTATTTTGAAAAGTCACTCTCTGTCTTCTGTCTGTATTGTTTTGGTTGTCTTTTTGCTTCGGGGTGGAATCTGATCATCAGCACGGCTAGCCTGGGGGCTGAACATGCGGACGTGGGCCTGGCTCTGGGAGCAGTGGCCCTGGCTCCCTGCACAGTCTGTCTTGGGACCGCGCCCTTCAGACAGGGCATCCTCGGCACCCTCTCGACTTGGAATATACCAGGCCAGAGCACGACTCTCTTGCCAACCAAAAGCCGTTAGCAACGCCCTGGTTCTCCGGAGTTCGCCAGTTCAGAACCCAACAGTGCACCCTCCCCGCCCCAGGGAGAGGAGGAGAGCATGCCACCATCTCTTCCTACACGACAGATAGACATAGTGACCTCCAGGAGGAAGTTTCCAGAAAATGTGCCAGGAAAAGCCAGCAGAAGACAGCCTCTGGCATCCGCAAGATAGAAATGTGAATAATACACATATAATAATACGAATAAAGTAAATACAAATCATATGTGCTAACAGATAAGCACATACAACCCCATGATGAAAGGTTTAAGCAATCACGTATTTTTCTATTTCTATTTATTTGAAAGGCAGAGAGAAAGAGATACCTTTCACTCGCTGGTTCACTCCCCAAATGCACGCAAAGGCTGGAGCTGGGCCAGGCCGAAGCCAGGAGCCAGGAGCTCCACACGGGTTTCCCAGGTGAGGGGCAGAGACCCAACTGGAGCCGTCACTGCTACCTCACAGGGTTTGCATTAGCAGGGAGCTGGCCGTGGAAGGGGAGCCAGGGCTCGCGGCAGGGAGCTGGCCTTGGAAGGGGAGCCAGGGCTCGCGGCAGGGAGCTGGCCGTGGAAGGGGAGCCAGGGCTCGCGGCAGGGAGCTGGCCTTGGAAGGGGAGCCAGGGCTCGCGGCAGGGAGCTGGCCTTGGAAGGGGAGCCAGGGCTCGCGGCAGGGAGCTGGCCTTGGAAGGGGCCAGGGCTCGCGGCAGGGAGCTGGCCGTGGAAGGGGCCAGGGCTCGCACTCAGGACTCAGGGATGGGGGTGAGCCCAGGCGGCGTCTCACCACAGCGCCCAACGCCTGCCCCAGTATCTTTCGGAAAGGGAGCCTTTGGTAAACACGGATGGCAAGAGGGGTCCGTAGAGTCTGCCTAGCGGACTGTGACAGGAAGAGAGAGGGCAGCCCATGTGCTCGGAGACCGGCACGAGTTGAAGAGTGCTGGATCCTCATCGGGAAGGAGCACCCTTGGGTGGGTGGTGAGTGCCTTTCCTCTCCCGGGTGAAGGGACAGCCGGACGCCACGGAAGCTTCCGCAGACTCACCGAGCCAGCCGCACAGACGAGAGCAGATGCCGCCTGCCTTGGGGCTCGGGGTCTCCGGGTGGTCCCGGGCAGGGTCCCACCCCCGAAGCCAGCCCTGTTCGCCAGTGGAGCAGGACTTTCTCCAGTTTCATAAAACAGCTTGATGTGGAAAGTGCCACTTAATGGTAACCTGTTCCGAGATGAATTTCACCAAGATTAATATACCCCTTTAGGGTCCTTAAGACTCTGTGGGGGCCTCCCCCAGTCTTGGGTGTTTTACAATCTCCGTGGGCACAAAGCTCAACCGAAACTACCGTTCAACAGCCTGTCATCTTCATCTTCTTCCAGCATAAAAATACATATTTTTCTCCCATAATAAAGATTTTTTATAATAGCAATAAAGTAACTCCAGAGAACATGGTTGTCTTGAGATAGCTTAACGGTGTCTACTACCTCATATCACCCTGGGGATACAGCAGGCCCATAATACTCCCGTTTGCTGCCATGGCTTTGCTTAATTAAGGAATAAAGCCAAAAGGTCAATGCTGGAGAAAAAAGTAAATCTTCAAAACTTTTCATTCTTGACCCAAACTCCGTGTCGTAAAACCTTAGCTCTCCCTGTCACGGGCAGCACGCCTCCCCGGCAGCAAGGACATGGGCGCACACGTGACGCTTGTAAAATACGCTCTCGACGCCGTGGAAATAAATCCCGGCCTGCGCACGTGGAATTACGACTTTGCCTTTTTAGCGAGAGACCCTCACAAACCATCCCCAAAGCCCCGGGGGGGGGCCGAGCACGCACGGCGGGAGCCAGCCCTTCATCAACCGCCACCTGCCCTGTGTTTCAGCGAATCCCTGTGTTGACTCACACGGCTGGAAGGGGCCACAGTGGGGTCCGTGTGGGTCGTCCCTAGGAGAATGATGGTGTCTCTCCACCTCTATGGCTTGTTCGGCATTCCACCGCTTCTGGCTACGTAAAACAGGATTTCAGCTCCAGTCGCTTTATCCGCTCGCCGACTGCTGTCCAGCACAATGAGCGCGGTGGCTCGGCCACGGGTTAGTTTGCTAAGCTGCAACCATTTGAGTTCTACAGCCTGAAGGAAGGCTCGGCCCTCGGCCCTGGGCCCTGATACTGCAAACGGGAGACGGCCCCTAGGCCGGTTTGCTAGAGCCGGGACAATGAAGGAGTAAGTAGCATCTTCCTCCAACAGACAGTCTTCTTATCCCACCCCTGGCTGGGCTAATTGAAGGAAAAGTGCGAGCCCATTACGAAACTAATTATGTGTCATCTGCTGCTCCCTCGGATGGATAAACGGACAGACAAACGCTATGTTGATCAATTAATGTGGTGATAGATCAATCAATTGATGTGGACCCAGATAATGGGTATTTATGGAAGGCAGGGGATGATCTATGCATTTTTCTAGAGAACCCAAACGTGGCTGCACGCTGTAACTGGGCAGAGACAGAGAGCAGGGCGTTGCCACGGCCGCCACGCTGCCAAGACGGGAGCCCATCCTTCCCTCACTCACGTACCCGGCACACATTGCGGCTCAATAAAAGTGGGACGTTTAAATATTTGATAAACACGCGTGCAGCAATACACTGCGAAAAAGGCTGGACGAGCCTAGCAGATCCTCACGGCGACATAAATTTGCCTGCATACAAATGGAACCATTTGGTAATTCTGGCCTCAATGTTACCTCTCTCCTCTCTCTCTTGCTGCCTTTTTTTTTTTTTTTTTTTTTTTATTCAATTGTGGTCTCATAAGGCTTGGCTTTTCACAGCACAAGATTTAAATTGTGCAAAATGTCTGCTTCCCTAACCAACTGAGACGGCCCTCACACCAGTGCCGAGACACTTGCAGGCGCCCCTCGGCTATCGGCCCACAGAGCAAGCAGAGGGGGTTCAAACCCTATAGATGTCACAGCGCAGACCCGAGTGTAGTCAGATACAGCCAACTCCTCCCCACTAAGGGAGCCTCTTCAGCTGCTTCTCCCACAGCTCTCCCTCCCCTCTCCCGCTGGGTGTCCCTCCGCCGGCCTCCCCTCATGGCACACAGAGCCTGCCTGCTGTCGGGGCTTCTCAGATCCACGCACTGCAGGTGAAGCGGGCTCTCGCCAGAGGCAGGCGTCCACACCAACGGCTTCTAGTCTAGTCAGATGAACAGCAGGATCCGCTCAGCCAGCACAGAGGCCGCTGGAGGGGTTGTGCTTACGGATTTTGCCAAACAGAGCAATGTTCCAGCGGCGTCCCTGCTGGAGGCCAGGCACAGACCGGGGCGATCTGCTGCAGGAGAGGAAGTTATTGTACTGAACCGTGGGTACAGACACGGGGAATGCTGCTGTCCAGACCAGGGAGGTTTGGGGCAGCTGCCTGGGTGGGCAGGGGTGAGGAGGCAGGGGGAAGCATGGCGGGTAGGGGTCACACCATCTTTCTTTATTTTTTAAAGCTTTATTTATCCACTTGAAGGTCAGAGTTACACAGAGAGAGGAGAGGCAGAGAGAGAGAGGTAGAGACAGAGAGAGGCCTTCCATCCGCTGACTCACTCCCAAACTGGCCACGGTGGTCGGAGCTGCGCCGATCCGATCCAGAGCCAGGAGTTTCCTCTGTGCACCCCCCCCCCCCCAACGTGGATGCAGGGGTCCCAGCACTTGGGGCGTCCTCCACTACCCTCCCTGGCCGTAGCAGAGTTGGATCGGAAGTGGAGCCCCTGCCACGGAAGAAGCTCCTGGCTCCTGGCTTCGGCCTGGGCTAGTGCCGGCCACTGTGGCCATTTGGAGAATGAACCAGCAGATGGAAGCTCTCTTCCTCCCACTTCCTCTGTCTCTTCTTCCCTCTCTGTCACCTTTCAAATACAAACAATGCTTTTTAAAAAGCTGAGCTAAATTAACCTGAGTCCATTTTGAGATCCCAATCTTGATATGAGAGTCAGTTACGGCGGATGGACGTCCGCTGCCTCCCAGGCCCTGGGGCCCGTGTCCAACCCCCTGCCTCACGACTGGAGAGTCCATCTCTTCAGCTCTAATTTCCTTGGGGCCCAGAGCCGCCCTTCTGCTCTCGCCATTTGGCCTCCAGCACAGCACACGCGCACCGTGGTGCTGACACTGCTCAGTGACCTGGCATTGCACAAAGAGCACTTGGCAGCTCGGGCCGCACACACTGAAGCTGTTTGTTTATTTTTGCTTAAGAAACACACAGACAAGTTAATTTCGCCTCCATTTGGAACACAGAAAAGAATCAATGTTTGCCAAATAGAAAAACACAAAATTGGTAAAGGGGGAAAAAATTGTATTTTCAAGCTTCTGAAATGGAATTGGAAACAGAGAGGAAAAAAAGTTACACACAGGGCCAGAGGGACCCTCTGAAAGTCGGCCTCTTCACAGTCTCCCAGCCAGGGAGCGTCCCACGCCAAGGGCAGGCCGCAACCGCCAACCTGTCCCCGAAACCTCTGGGGACGTGCGAGGTGGGGGAGTGCAGGGGCCTGCGGAAACAGCCTGTTTGGAGGAGGAGCCCAGCCTTATTTTAACCCCCTGGAGGCCGGCCACCTTTGCCTCCCTAGCACCCAGGGTCAGGATGGGGTAGGGGCATGCGGCCCTGCCTTAGTGCTGAGTGGGGGCCCACGACAGGCCACCCCCCACCCCGGGGGGCCATGGTTCCTCCAAGCTGCAGCACGGCGCCCCGGAGAGAAATGTTATCAAACTAATTCTGTCACCATCAGCCTGACGGGGACTTGGAAGGCACAACCGGCCCAGAGCTGATTACCTTCAAGTGTGGCTGGATCGAGTTAAAAATTCCATTAGCAGTGCACAGGCGCCGAGGCCTGGCTTCTCCGGGCGGGCTGCTTCCAGTGAGCCAGGCCGAGATGGCCTCTCCGTCACAGAGGCTGCAGGGGAGGAGCCCTCAGCCGCCCGGTCCTGGAGCCAGAGGCAGGGGGGTCGAAGGGGGTGCCCCTTCCACAGCGGAGACGCGCGGTACCCGGCCCTTGGCCCAGGCAGGTAAGGGGCCCCCAGAGCCCCTCGCCTGCGGGGGACTGCCCGCTGAGTTGATCTCCATTTTCTCATAATGACCCTCCCCTTCCCCGGAACCAGATCCGGAACCCAGGCCTCTGCTTAGGAGGCTCCACGACCACAGTCTCCGCTCTCTGCCGGATTTTCACTTCTGTCTGGAAGGAAACCAGCCAGACCTGCAGAGTCCCGTCCTGCTTCTCTGGGGCTTCAGAAGCACCGCCCAGGGCTTCTGTATCTTAGTAAGGGCTTGACCGTGATGGCCTTAAAAGGAAAATGGGGAGAACAAGAAGAGGGCTGGAGCAGACTGGCGACTGCAGGATGAGACCGGCACAGAGAAGCCCCCGGGGTGAGCTGCTCCGCGGCTTCCCCACTCGGGCAAGCGCCCATGTTGCCGGCATCGACGTGGACCAGGGCCCACGCCATCCGCCCTGCTCCTCACCCGCACACTTGCGCTCTTCCTCAGCTGAGAACGGGCGTCCTGGCAGTCCGAGGAACCCAGGCAGCGGCCGCACAGCTCACCGGACAGCAGGCAGGTGTGGTCGCGGCACAGACCCGGAGTGGAGCCGCCTAGAGCCCCACACAGGTGCTTGGCAGGCGGCCAATCGGCCAGCCAGGCGTTCAGGGGCCTCCACAGGGCTGTCCAAGGTTGGCGTGATGTTTGTTCACCTGGCCGTGATGCTGGCCACCATGTGACTGAAGGACTAAGAAGGGTCCAAAGGGGAGCCATGGTACAGGCCTCAGGAGAGGCCCAGGGACATCCTTCCACAAGGCCTACCTGGGAGGCCACACACACAGCAACCTCCTCGGGGCCTGCCAGCTGGGCGCTGGTCTTGGTATCTTATTCCCTGGAGGTCGGGGCTGGGGCTGGAACACTCCCTCCTCGAGGTATGGTGCATGGAGCAAGGAAGTGTGGGGGCAGCAGGACGAGAGGAGGAGACACTCGGGGTGCTGCTGCGGTGGGAACCGGGCTGTGACCCCCTGCGGGCATCCACAGCTCAGTTCCCACGGCCCCTCCAAGGCCTGGAGAGGCCGCCCCCGGGCTGAGGGCAGCACTGGCACCTGCTAATCCGCAGGGTAGAAAGGGCTGTGCGTTCCTAGGTGGAAGCCTGCACGCGTGGCTCCGTCTGTCGGGGGCTCCTCAGAGGGCAAGGAGTGCCCCCAGCTGCTACAGCCCAGGTCTTCCACGGATGCTAGACTCTGCCACCATCTGTGGCTTCCCCTGGGGACCCCAGGCCCTGTCGGAACAAGATGTGGGGGTCTGAAGACAGTTCTTTGTTCTCCCCTTTTCTTCTTACATACGGGGCCGTGTGCAGGGCTGTGGCCACGGAAGGCGCCGCGCACCCAGGTGATAAGCGCCCCCAGTCAGATCCCTCCCCCCAGCGCTGCCCTCCTCCCACGTCTACTTCCAGCCCAGTGTCCACACCCGCCCGGGCAGCGAGGGGTCTGCAAACACGCCCGTCAGCCAGCACGGGCCTCTGTTGCCACAGCTCGGCACGACGGCAGTCACATGTGTCAGGTTAAATGTCCCATCACCCAGCATCGATCAGATTAGCAACCTGGTGACCATTCGTGAACTGCGTTTTCTCACAGAGCGCTGCTCCACTCACAGCAAGCGCACTGCTCGTGGCATAAAAAGTAAATACAAATAGGACGTCTGTGACATTTTGAAAGGAACTATCTCCTACCTCCAAAAGACAGCATAAGAGGACGGGGAGGCTGGAGACAGTGCAGTGGAGCGGCGGGCTGGGCCGCCACCGTGGATGCCGGCATCCCACAGGAGAGTGTAGGTTTGAGTCCCGACTTCTCCACTTCTGACCCAGCTCTCTGCTACAGCCTGGGAAAGCAGAGGAGGATGGCCCTGGTGCTGGGCCCCTGCACCCACGTGGGAGACCCGGATGAAATTCCTGGTTTCGGCCTGGCCCAGCCCTGACCATTGCGGGCATTTGGGGAGTGAACCAGTGGATGCAAGGTCCCTGTCACTCTGCCTTTCAGATAAATGAAATGAATCTTAAAATAAGAAATGGGGACAGCTAGGTGAATGGGGCTAATTTTGGCTGGGGCCAGGCAGTTAAACTGCAGGATTCCCCGGGAGCTGGGACGTTTCTGGAAAGGCCTCCGCCTCTCCCAGGCTCCAGGGAGCCCCAGGCAGCCTGGTAAAGGTGGGTGGGGTCCCCGCGCAGTCAGCTTCTCCTCTCCACGGCTGAGCCACGGTTCTGGAGGTAGGAGGTTTCGGCGGCCCGCTGTTCCCTTCCAGGTCCGGTGAGGCGGGAGAATGACAATGGCGGAGAGTGAAGGGGGTGTGGTCCCACGCACACAGTGCAGCTGGGCCCAGCTCTGCACAGCCAGCACGAGGGCACGCCCCAGGGACTGAGGCCCTCCGACAGGCCCGCTGCTGGACACCCCAACCAGACCAAGCCTCCACTTGCCCAGCACCACAGCCCACGACGTTGGGGCTCCAGTATCGGCACGCACTCAGGAGCCGACCCCTGATCACACAGCAGCCCCACGCCCGCCTGCCGTGAGTGGCAGAAGTCACCGAGGAACGCACTGGTTGTTGTGTGACAAGAGCAGTCTCCACGACTCCTTGCACGGTTCAGGAAAGACGGGAAGAGGACGGATGCTCCCGTGGTGCCCTGTGCCTCCCTGACTTGCAGAGCTGTGGCGAAGGCTGCCGCTGTCCCCAGAGTGGGAGGGACACGCGGGGAGCAGTCACTCGGTCCTCAGATCTGCACACAGCTCTGCTCTGTTCTCCCCCCGCCCCACAGGCCCTGGACGGTCACAGGCCTCGACGGCTGTCACTCACTGGGTGAATCGGGTCAGCCACAGCCCCCTCAATGTCATCGTTTGACCCTAGATGACACCAAAGAAGTGGGGACCCTGGTGAACGGAGTCTTGGAATGACCCACACTGATGGGCTTTTTACAAAAACACCTGCATTTCTTATGCAACTTTCCTCCTTGCCCAGTCCACAAGCAGCAGCGACTTGAGTCTTTTACTAGAAAATTCTGTCATTAACTCATTCACTGTGCCAGGCACTTTATCACAGTGTCGGTGCAGGGGCTGGAGAGAGCGCACAGCCAGCAGCCAGGAGCCAGCCCGATCGCAGCACAGGCCCAGCTGTCTGCCCCGGAGCAGGGTGCTCACTCCTGTGAGTCCAGGGAGCCCAACGGTCCAACGGGGGTGCACACAGACCCTACCAAGCCTGGCTGTTTGTGATTAGAATAAAGGACAAAGTGTGGTTTGAAAACAATTAGCCAGGGGCTGGCGTTGTGGCGTAGCGGGTAACGCAGCGGCCTGCACTACCGGCATCCCATATGGGCTGCTCCATTTCCGATCCAGCTCCCTGCTAATGTGCCTGGGAGAGCAGCAGAGGATGGCCCGAGGGCTTGGGCCCCTGCACCCATGGAGGAGACCGGGAAGAAGCTCCGGGCCATTGCAGTCATTTGGGGAGTGAACAAGCAGATGGAAGATCTCTCTTTGTCTCTCTGTAGCTCTACCTTTCAAATAAATTTTTAAAAATTTAATCTTAAAAAAATAAAAATGATTAGTCCAGGACAAGGACAGGAAGCTCTGTACCCACAGATGTTGTAAAAAAAAAAGGTCAAAGCTGCACAAAGCCACCTGCCAGGCATCGTGGTCATTTGCTTCTGAGCGTCTGGGAATCTTGCCGGAGCACAACTCCTCTCCAAAGCAGAGGCACCTGGGGCTCCCAAGGCAGCAATCCTAGGAGAAAGAGGACGCGTGGCCGTGTAAATGACGAGGGCGCAGACACCTCATGACCGGAAGCTCCGAGGGCAGGCCAGGCCACAGGCACCCACAGAGAGGCTCCACTGTCAGTGTCACTACTGCCATAACCTGGGTCTCTCAAGACGGAACTGCCGGCAGAGCAGGGACTCCGCCGAGAGACTCGCCCTCGGGCGGCTTCAGGGCGCTGGGGGACAGACTCGCGCACACAGAGACCCGTGCTCTGCTCCGTACAGCTCAGCACTGAACCGCCTGAACAGCACAAGGAACAACACGTCGATTTCACTTTAACCAGCGGGTTATGGGAGTCATCAAAAATCACCCAGAGTAAAGAGGAACACTGTTTATGGCATTTTAAAGCCTGTCTCATCGCTGCTTAGCGCTCCCTCGATTGTTTAACTGCAATCGGTTCCACCGCTCAGTGTGGATGATTTTTATACATCGGAGTTAAAAAATAATGCTGCTTGCGAGTGCAAAGTTAAAGACCAAGACAAGGCCTATTAGAATAACATTACACTTTTTTATTCCCTGCACTGACGTTCTCAATTACTAATTATTTCCCTTTTCCTATGCAACAAAATAGAAGCCATAAAATCTCTGGTTTAATGAAAACTTCCTTCCCAAACAGGTCCTCCAACTCTGCCGCAGGCCTACAGGTAATTTATCTACCTCGGTAGGCAATGACCTTTTGTGAATCACAAGCCATTCCTCACTCCTAATGAGATGGAGCCAGATGCCACGCCACCCTCCGCACGGCCCCTCCCGCCCGCACTCAGCAGAGGCTGTGCGGCTGCCGGCCCTGCCTCCCAACTTCTCGCCTGCGTGAACCTGCTCCGAGGGAGAGCTCTCCTCCTCCTCGAGTGCCTTCGTTAAGGTGACTGAACACGGAATGTTCTCTAAGCGGCCTGAGGAAGCAGGGGTGAGGGGTGGTGGGGGCCAAGACAAGCCTCATTCTTGCCTGTGCGGGGAAACGCTTCTGAGCTCTGCACAGGGGCCTCTGCCTGTTCTTCCCCGGCCACGCTGGTGGCTCCAACAGCAGCCAGGTGCCCAGGGCTCAGGGTCACGGCGGCACAGGCGGTCTGCACCGCAGCCCTGATGTGGGCATTCACCTGCCACCTGCACACCTGCGTGACTGACCTCACACCTGTACATACGCTACTATTCACACCAGGGCCGTCACCAAGGCTTGTGGAAAAAGGAATACAAAGGTGTTTATTTTCATGTAAAACTATTAAAATGAATGCTTAGTTTTTCCATGAGCCATTTTTTTTTTCTTTGAGAGGTGGAGAAACAGAGAGAGAGAAGGAGTCACAATAGCCAGGGCCAGGCCAGGCCAGGCCAGAGCCAGCACCCCACCTGGGTCTCCTGTGCCACCAGGGCAGGGCCCAGCTGTCTGAGCCATCCTTCGCCATCTCGCAGAGTGCACTGTAGGGAGCCGGAGTCAGGAGCCAGCGCCAGCACCAGCTGACAGCCCCTGGTCCTCCAGTGCGGGACCTGCTAGGCCATGCACCTGCTCCTCTGGGAACCTTCGGAAGTACCCTTAAAACATACTACTAATGTGTATAGGAGCCACTAATGAGATACACGTATGATGGGGCTTTGAAAAGTCCACAGGAAATTCAAGTTATCTAATTATAAAACAGCACCTTTTGATTAATTTTCCAGGAGCCAGTGCTGTGGTGCAGCAGGTTAATCCTCTGCCTGCAGTGCCGGCATCCCATGTGGGCACCGGTTCGAATCCCAGCTGCTCTTCTCCAGATCCAGCTCTCTGCTATGGCCTGGGAAAGCAGCAGACCACCCAAGTGCTTGGTCCCCTGCACCCACATGGGAGACCCAGAAGAAGCTCCTGGCTCCCGGCTTTGGATTGGCGCGGCTTTGGCCTTTGCGGCCACTTGGGGACTGAACCAGCAGATGGAAGACCTCTCTCTGTAACTCTTTCAAATAAATAAAACCTTTAAAATTTTTTTCTCACGAACCTTCTGAAGAATTTTGCTGTTTCATTGTATATTTTATTGTCATGTCCTTGAAAGGTAGAGAACGAGCGACTGAACAAGATACCCACCTTTATCTGCTGGTTCACTCCCCAGATGCCCGCAGCAGCCAGCGCTGGGCCAGGAGCCTGGAACGGCATCCAGGTCTCCCATGTGGGTGGCAGAGGCCCAAGACCTCGGGCCATCATCTGCTGCCTGCCAGGACGCCTTCGCAGGGAGCGGGACTGGACGTGGAGTAGCTGGGACTCCAACCTACACGTCGCTGTGGGCGGCTGGCACCCCAAGCAGAGGCTTAGCCTGCTGACCGCGATGCCTGCCCCCCAAGTCATCTCTGAATTCCATCGGCCCACGAGCTTTGTAAAGCCCCTTTACCGTCCGCGAATACATATTAGTGTCCTGTGCACCCTGATACACACAAGAACAGAAGCGTGGAGGCAGCCGAGAAGTGGGGAGGACACGGAGCTCCTCCTCCCCTCCCTGTCCTCCAGATCCTGCGCATCACTCTGCTTCCTGGGGACGCAGAGAAGGCACAACCACACATCCTTGTCCCGGCGCGGAGGCCGCTCTCTGGGGCCACGGGTGAGGGGTGGGGCCAGACCCGTGCCAGAGATGGGGTCTTCTCACTGGCACCCCTCGGCCTGGCCCGGCCCTACAGCAAGTTCTTCATGCTGTGATTTCCTTCCTGCCAGCGGTCACTCCTGGGGAAGGGAAAATATCTACGGGCACAGAGTGCTGGACTTCCTTCTGGAATGTTCCAGGAACGTGCATTCTAACAGGGTGGACGGCGCTGGCCTGGCTGGGAGGCGATGCCGGTGCCTCCACTCTGCCTGTCACACACAGCTTGTGCACCCCATGCCGCCCAGGGCCCTGCCCAGGGGAGAGCTTGTCCTTTCTCTGAAAGGTCAGAGAGAAACCAGAGGCGGTCTGTCATTACGGCCCTCGCCCCAGGAATACCCTACTTGCATGTAAAGGAGCGAGGCCCACAGCCGCAGAAGCAGGGGGCGTCACGTCGGCTGCTCGTGGCCTGGCCAGATGTCCCTCGCTCCTCACCCCGGCACGTCTGGACAGCACAGAAACGGCGGAGACGACTGGCAAATGGGGCTGGAAAACAAACCCAACTTGGAAATGCTTACTCCAGGGCTTTTAACGTAATCTGCGCATGTGTACAACTAATCAAACGAGGCTGTCTTTACTGTGAACCCACGCAGCTGGGTGAAGACAGATCCAACACACAGAGCTCACGCGATTTATTTTTTCTGGATGTGGGGGAAACAGTTCCTTCACAGAGGTATTGCCTCCTGAGTCCTAGAGATTCCTACTTAAATCCAAACAAAATAAAGAGACCCGGCAGAGCTACCATGGTTCTTGGAAAATAACTTATTCAAAAAATGGGATTTTTTTTTTTTTTCATGACTTTCTGTGTTTGAAGTCAGCAACCAGAAACACTTAAACACCTAAACTTAAGAAAGCTGTTTTCTAAACTCCAAAAAACAAAGCCCAGGGAGAAGCCGCGGCAGCACCTGGTTTTTCTGAGGTCAGGGCCTGCTTTATTCGCATGTCTGGGTGAAGCTGGTGACCGGCCTGCCAGGGGAGCCGCGGGTCTGACACATTTCAGTGTCAGCTGTGGGATTTCTGCCTTAAATCTGTCACGAGGACCCCGCAGCCACTTCTGCACAAACCCTTGGGGACAACATTTATTGTTACACCTCAATAGCTTTTTGTTCACTTCCAAAGCAGGGGTCTCGGGTCACGCTGGCGATCGTGGAGAGACAAAACGCTCTCTATAATTTATTAAACAGATCTCTTAATAATTAATCAAATGGGGACTTTTTTTCCATCACTGACACTAAAGCTGGGTGTCCCCCCTTCTTTCTCTGAGCGTGTTTATTTTCCTTGTAAATCGCCCTGTGGGTTCCCTGAGCTACCACGCGAGTGAGAGAGCCGGATCTGCTGGATTTACGACCCGGCTTTCTAAACCATAATCACCGCTCTGTGCTCACACTGCCGGAGGGCTGGGGGCTTGTGGTTCGTGGGCTAAACACCGAAGAAAATCTGTCTTGAGACCTCACCCAGTCTGTCAGGAGCCATGAGGCCACGGCCAGGAACCAGGCCTGGCAGGCAGCCCGGGCTACGGCACGGCTGGAACCCAGGATGTCCGTGCTTACCAGGGGCGCTGCATGGAGCTCCCGTCCCAGCCCGGAGCCCCGTTTCCCCGTGCAGCATCTTCAGCCTCCAGCATGGCCCTGCGAGAAGGCAGGTGGTGCACGGGGTCAGACTGACACCGGACTGCCGACCGTGCCCCAGTGAAAGGTCAGAGAGAAACCTCCGCGGAGGAGCCGCCACCCGACTGCGCAAGGTGTGCATCTTGCCTACGCTGGGCAGCAGCGGCCCACGTGTGGGTGGGGAGCTCCGTGGAGGGGGCTTCTGAGCACGGGAGACAGGAGTCAGTGTGGGGAATCCACCAACTGGGAGAGGCAAAAGCCAAGTGGACAGGAAGAGTGTGGAAACGGCGGGGAGAGCAGCGGTGGCGGGGGCCACAGCTCCCCATGCGCATGAAAGCCCTGCGTGAGCCACAGGACGGAGACATGTGCCTGGGGCCAGCCACCCTCCACTCGGGCGGACATGGTCACGTGCGAGCCACGCTTATCTCCAGCCCAGCACAATGGGCGATGCCCCCCCCCCCCCCCAACTTCGCCTCTCCAGACACCGAAGAGCTCTGCTTTGTGCACAGGCCATCCTCGGTGAACACGTCAGAGTGCCCGCACGCGGGGCCCCAGCTCTCAGCCAATTCTGGGTGTGCAGGCGGAGGCCAGAGCGGCCAGCCCCTGCCTGAGGGGCGCAGGGAGCCACAGCCCGCACTTCCCGCTGCAAACAGCACACACTTGCTGAGTAGACTTCCGCAACACAGAAGTACCCGGATCTCTGATCTCGCTAAATCCAGGCTCAAGAGGCGGGTGGGCCACCCAGGAGTGGAAGAAGCCAGGAACAGCATGGAGAGGATTTGGAGGCAAAGGGAATAAATCTGTTCAAAAAAAGAAGTCTGCAGAAGCCGGCAGCGGGCTGAGCCAGCCGGGGCGAGGGAGAACAGAGGCTATTTGAATACTGATGTGGCCCTCACTTTCTTCCATTTCCATTAATGACATGCTCATCAAGGGCAAACAATGGGACCGGCTGCCGGCGCCTGTCACAGTGTGTGGGTGCTGGGATGCCAGGCTGTCATCCCGGGCCGCGCTCAGAGACCTGCACGCTAATAAGAAGTGCTCTGTGCCGTCAGCGCAGACAGGTGCTTCCGCGGCTGGGACATGCTCCGTTCCCTTCCCCTCAAAGGCTCCTCTCCCAGCCCCTGACAGACACCATGAAATGCACAAATTAACAGCCCCATCATGTGGGGCTGCTGCTGCCTGTGGTGAAAGCAGAAAATCAAGTTGTCACCCAGGGTGCAGTGATAGAGCCACAGCCTCATTTCTCTGTGGGTGCCCTATAATAGCAAATGCCAGACAGCTGGATGGATGGGGCCTTTAGATTACGGCCTTGATGCACTCTGGCCGGAGAATTAGCAGTGGCTGTTTCCGTGCGGATATTCTGCTCAAAACAAACATCTGGCGAGAGCAACGTTTCCCGGAGCAGAAATGCTCAGAGTGGTGCCTCCTTTCACAAAACAAAACCACCCCGCAAGACCCCAAACCTCAATTTGCTCAGGACTTTATCGCGAGCTCCGCGCCATGTGCAGGTTCGCAAGTTAGCGGAGAGCCCGGTGCCAGGATCAGTCTCGACTCCAGGGCCCGGGGCCCCGAGCTGCTCACCCCGCCTCCAGCCAGCCCACAGCCTCCTCCCCACTGCCCCTCGCACACCTGCCCAGACACGGGCCTCCTTGTGACATGGCCGGCTCGGGCAGCCCTGCCGACCCAGCACCACAGCCCGACAGCTCCGAGTCTGGGCCCTGACCCGGCCTGGGCCGAGCGGGCACAGGGGAGGAAATGGAAGGCCGGGGCCCTTCAGACTCCAAGGAGTTGAATGACATAACGGCCTGAGAACTTCCACATAAAACAGGAAGAGCAACTAAGGCAACTTACCCCATAAAAGCCCCCTCCTGTCATTTTTATAGTGACCGTAAAACACTTTACGGGATTTACGAGCTACATAATGACTATGAAGGATGGGAGCTGAATTAGAACCCACTTGGAAGTACACGAGCAACTCGGAACGCTCTTCCTTCCCCGTCCCCATCCCCAGAGCCGCTCTGTCCTCTTCCTGTTCACCCGGGGACAGTGCCTGGGCCCGAAATGGCGACTTGTTCCTAAAGCCCTCACTCCTGCTGCAGAGCCCAGAGCGACAGAGGCCCAGGGGAGACACTCCCTCCAGCTCACACCACACACGCACCCACTCAGTCCTCTCTGCAGGGCCTGTGAGGCCGGGAGCAGCTCCGGGGAGAACCCCGGGCTCTGGGGTCCGTGCCTCCTCACCGTCACGGGAACAGAAGTGGAGCCCAGCGGCAGTTTAAGGAAGCACCCCGAGCCCAGCGGCAGGGTGTGGGTGGGGGTCGAGGTCAAGTCTATGGCAGCCGGAAGGGACCGCGTGGGGAGCTGGGAGCCAGGCTCTGTTTTGTTTCCATTTCTCTCCTTAAGTCTTCCTGCTCCCCGAGGATTTTTCTGGAGGGGTAATAAAATAAAATGGGTGAAACAAAGCCATAAGCCAGTTAAGTCTGAGAGACACGGCGTCTCATCTAAAGGAAGAAACGGACCATTTCCATGCCTCGGGCTGACAGCAACGCCTGAGCTGGCGATAGTGCTATTGCGGTTGATTTATAGAATAATGGGGTGACAAATGATGACAAAAATAAACTTTTACTGCACTGAACTGCTCCTTTATTTATGAAATTTGGCCAAGTAGTGAAATCTTTTATCTGCAAGCTGTAACATGGAGTGGGAGCGAGCGATTATGGTGTGGTAATAGTGGTCCAGCAATGGAGGCTGCGTCAGTTGGAAATGGATTGAGGTAAAATAGCTGGCGCACCATGATAAATGTGAACAGCGCTTTGCTGACAGATGATCTAACAGGTGTTCATAACAACTATATAAGAGGATTTATTTATGGCCAGCCACAGCCGCCACACGGTAAATCAGCTCCAGCAGCTGCACACCGCGGAAGCCCGGTCCCCGGTGGAAGGGCCGCGCGAGGGCCCGGAGCGCAGGACTCGCTCCAGAATCTGAATCACCAAATAACGTGTTTTTAGGTAATTACGCCACAGCACAGAAATCATAATGACTTTCGATTAGGAGACAGAGCTGCCCACAACTTTGTTTACAAAATAGTTTTTGTTCAGGCCCCAAGAGCAACACGGGGACTCTGGGCCAAGGAGAGCACACCCTTGGGCGAGGGCTTTGCGGGCTGGCCTGGAAGAGGCCCTGTCACTCTCACTGGCTCCCCTTCTACGGCCCAAAAAGTCAAACCTTCAGTTGGGGGGACGACTGGTTTTCCTCCAGCTTCTACAAGAGCTTCCCCAAGGCGGCACACACGGCTAACTGACCTGGACAGAGCTCGGCCGCGGCTCCCGGCCAGGCTCAGGAGCCACCCTCCCAGCGGCCTGAGCCCTGGCGAAGGCGGACTGGAACGCGTGGTTGTGAGGGCCCGGGCTCCCAGCATCCCCTCCTGTTACCCGTGCGGAAGCAGATCCTTCCACCCAGCAAGAGTGCTGGCTCACCGCACTGCGGCAGACAGACAAGAGGCAGTGGCTCTAGCCCGGGGGAGAGTTGGGATGGGGGCTGGGCAGCTGGAGAAAGCTCGTCTAGAGCTCCCCTCTCCGGCCCGTTTCCCAATACTGGTCCCTCGGCCACCTCTGCCTCCTCTCCCACCCCAGGCCGGCTCACGAGAAGGGTGGAGAAGGTGCGGGTCTCTGTTCCAAGTGCCCGCAGAGCAGCCGCGTCTCCAGGCCCCAGGACGAATGTGCCTGCTGGCTAGGTTTTCTAACCCCATCTGCAGTGTCTCTGGCCCTCACGCCCGAGCTGGGGGGACCCGTGCTTGGCTGCAGTAACCCCACCTCTTGAGTCCACACATCCACTGAATCAGCTAGGAATTAAATGCACCTGCACAGACCATACCGTGCACATAAAATCAGCTCGAGACAGAAATGAGGTGAGAAGATTAGAAATTTTAGTATCACCTCCTCACGACCACTTAACCAGTAAATAGATACTAATCGAATTTAATATTCTTTAGCCACTTAGACTGTCAGTCTGAAAAGACGCTATCATGGCACCGGAAGCCATGAAAATCCCCAAGGAAATTCATAAAACTGGCCCAGAGGTAGAAGAGCAACAGCCCAGGCCTGTTTCCCATCTCCCAGCCCCTGGGCTAGCGACAACATGGCCTGGCTCCACACATGGCCTCCCCAACACCCACCCTGCTCCGAACCATCCCAGCCCACGGAGGTGGCCCAGTCTGAGGGTGACAGCGGGAGAGAGACTGAGAAGGGAGACACAGTGTGCTCACTGCTGCTTTCTGTACAAAGCCGTTAAAAAAAAAAAAAAACTTTAAATTTTTTCCTAAAAACCACTTTTAAGGTAAGTCTCGGCTGAGAACAATACAAGAGTATTTCAGAAAACTCGTGGGAAAATGGAACGAGAAGCTGATTTTGATATAAGAACGTTTTGAAGTCCGCATGTATGAGGGGCTTTGAAAAGGTCACGGCAAAGCGCACGTGAGAAACCTGTGCAGGAGTCAAGAGTCTGCACCTGCGTGGACGCAGCCTCCGCTCCGGAGTGAGTACTTCCACAGCCTCCCTTCTCACACTGCCAGGGGCTCACTCTTCTCCTCCCCTACCCTCCACCCACTCCTGGGCCCTCAGCTGAGCCTTCTCACACCCACCCATCGCTTCCTCCCCGAAACCTGGTGGCACCGCTGGGAGCTTCCTCACCGCTTCAGAGGCTGCGGCCCAGAGACCACCGCGGTCAGCTGATCGTGTGGCGTCCAACCTGGTCTCCTTGGAAAAGAATCAACACAGTGGTTAGCGTCCCTACTCAGAGCATAAACTGCGCCCTGCTTACCCCGGGTGACAAGGAGTAGAATGTCACATGGCAGCGTCCTGAAGGCCCTCCGAAAGCAGTCATCACACAGGGCACAGAGTCTCTGATTCTGCACAGGATCCCCCGTCTCGCCAAGGGCGAACTCTCCTATCAGACCTAAGATTGCAACCAACTGTAACCTTGAGACGCCTCACTTTTAGTTGCCGGTCTCCTAACGTCTAGGGAAGAGAGCAGAAACGATCGTGAGGATCTTCCCTGGAGAGAGACTGGCCAAGCTGAAGCAGCAGACGGGACAAGCAGGTGCCCTCAGCCAGCACAGGGCGCACCCCAGGGCTGGTGGCACCTGGAGGGAGGGGTGGCAGCAGTGGCCTCCATGAGCACAAAGCAAAACCCAGCAGGGCTACGCTGGCCGCTTCTCTGCTCACCAGGCGGCGGCTACTCTGGGGGGTAGGGGCGCACCTTGTGCCCACCGCACCCCGGACAGCGCCCACGGTGGTCCTTCCCATTCCCGGGGCACGTGGGACAGCTCCGTCAGCTGGTGCCGTCACATGGCGCCCCTTTCCCTCTGGGTACGTGAGAGGAATTTTTTTTTCCCCTCTCTTTAAAACAAGTTTCTTGCAAGGGTCACAGGGACAACAGAGAGGAGACAAACTGCTGGAAAGATCTTAGGTTTTCCCTTAGCTGGCCCAACTTTTCTTTTTAAAAAAATACATTATTCATCATTCTGGATTCACATCTAACGCAACATCAAAATTCTTAACCTGGTACACAGTTCTGCAAATGTTGCTAAATATTAAAAATAATTCAGTATTTTAGCAAGCTCATGGGTACAGTCATATCAGGGTAAAAATTCCCCAATTCTTATAATAAATAAAGCAAATGTATTGATACCAAAAATGAGGCCCAGTCTGAAATACACTATGAGAGCCATTCTTCAAGACTGGGGTACATAAAATGTCCCATTAACTGAACATTAAAATGAAAAAATACAGCCAGAATTAGAAATTCAACATTGTCTAACTTGACTCAATGGAACAATTTAAAGATAATCATGGATTATGATAAAGGAAATATGAGGCCAGGAAACCTGAGTCACTGTACAAAAAAAAAAAAAAAGCCTCACCTTAAACTTGGGAACTTGATCACTTTGCTGACTGCGTTTCTGCGCAGGATGATTTTAATGTTGAGCTGGTGATGTTAAGCAGTTCAACTGTTAGTTCCCACTACAGCTGAGGGTATTAACTGTTCACACATCATGCTGACTTGACTCGGATTGTCAACCTGGAAGCTGAAAACAAGTTTCTCAAAAGTGCAGTCCTGTCATGTCGGAGACCAAACTGTGTGATATTTTCAAGAGCAGTGCCCTAAATGCACTTTTTCTCAGCCTGTCCAACTCTGTACACTGACCACAACTACTGACCCAACACCCCAAGTCGCGGCGCCCTCAGGAACAGGGTTAATGAGGGACATGCAACAGCCCGCGGCGACAGAGGCAGAGGGCGCAGCACCCCCGCCCCGCGCCCGCTGGGCCCAGGGCCCTCCTGGGCGGCCCACAGCGCTGCGGGCCCTCCACGCAGGCCGCTGCTCAGTTCCAGGAGAGCAGGAGCTGCGTGCAGCGTCCCCACCTAGGTCAGCGCGTGGCCGGCCTGCGCCTGTGCGCCGTCACCCAGGGGCACGCAGTCTCAGCTGATCCAAGCCGCTCACCACACAAGCATCTGCTAGAACAGCACCTTACCAACCTCAGCAGACAGAACCAACACTCTGAGGAAAATGTTACTCCCTGGCTTTCAAAATGTCTGCAGTTAACTATATACCAGTTGGCTGCCTTCAAAATCGGTCCCCAAAATCTGTGAAGGCAAAGTGACTCACAGAACCCAGGCAGCGGGTGTGGCCGGCCTCGTTAGCTACAGCTGGAAAGTGTGCGAGAGAAGCAGTGCCTTCCCCGGGACGTCACCACAACGCAACTAGAAAACTTACCCGGGGGGAAAGTGGGTTTTCTTTCACTAATTAAACCTCACTGCATCTGTGTGTCATGTCACACTCGAAATATTTACTTGAGCACAAAGAAACCTCAGCATATGGACTCCAGGATCACGGAGTTCTTCTCATTGAAGATGCAAAGGCAAGTGTTACTCATATGCTCCTTTATTTATCTTATTCTTCAGAGATAATTTCATGATAGTTATCAATAACCAATTACAACACAAGGCAATTAAAAGAACAAAATTTTGCAAAGACCGAGCTTTCGCATTTAATTCTCAAGGGTTTGGGATGCCGTCCTCACATGCCCCGCCGCGGCCCCTGAGACCTTCCTTTGCTAATGTTTGCTTCCTGCTGAAGGGAAGATGGTTCCCCGTGAACTTTAAACATCCAATTCGCGTCCATCACCGTCGAAGAGAAAGAGGAGGGAGAGGCCGAGAGGAGGAGCAGGACAGAGAGAACGCCACATGGGCTCCAGAGCGGAGATAAGGGACAGTGAAATCTATGTTCTTTGGTTAGCAAAGCGGAAGGGAAAGAGCGGCATACATGATGGATACACACTAGCGTCCTACAGCAGGAGACGAGATGTCGGAGGCCCGCTCCCCCACTGCCAGATGGAAGGGCTATTATCATAAATGAAAGGTGGCAGCAGTGGACGCCAGGCACTTCTGCTGTGTGCCAGCCTCTGAAGTCCAGATGCAGGCAGTCACCCCTGGGACAGGACCGGCTTCAGCTCCCGCAGCAGCACAGAGCCAATCACAGTCTTCTCGGTGTTGATGATGAGCTGGGCTGTAGAGCCTTCCTTCAGCTCCACTGTGACCAGCATCAGTGACCCACTGTGCACAGTCCTAGCTGCAAACCTAGAGAGAGACAGAGACCTTTTATCCTGAGAGGAGAAGAGGGGAGATGGCATACATTCAAATGGATCTGAAATAACTGTTTTTCTCAAATGGAATAATTTAGTGCAGGCTCCCTACTGCCAAAAACCCAAAGCCAAGCGTCCTTCTGGAAAAAAAAAATCAATAAACTGCCCAGCCCATGTTTGCCAAAAGCAGGCAATTTTAGCGCATCTTTAAACAGAACAGGAAACGGAGGTCTATGGTACTTATTAGTTTGAACAAGAGATGCATGGGAATAACTCCCTACTCTGATACATTTGGAAATCATTCATTCATTTGATACTGAATACTTACCATGCACAGGCCCATTTAAAATAAGCCATTATATTTTTATTTTAAAAAACAGGTTAAGAAATGGCACCTTCTCAAAGAGCTTGAAAATTTAATTCCTCATATCTAAAAATGATTATGCAAGAAGTTAGATGATTTTATGTACATTATAAAATTCTTACTAAGTCTCCATGAATTCACTCATGTAAAAATAATCAAATTCAATCTCTAATGTTAATGATGACATGAAACAAAACCACATGACAGCCAAGTGCCACCTCACACTTTGCTGTTTCTTTCTTTTTTGAATGTTCAGAATATAACAGAGGTAATTTGAGGTCTACGGCTCTATCACTAAATTCCAAGACATGAAGAACCCACTAATTACATGGAGTTAAAAGCAAAACTAGCCTTTTAAGCACTGCAATTGACTGAGGAGCCGTTGGAGCACAATGAGCTGTCAATCCTGCTGATTCATTCTGCGTGAGGCCGCAGGAAGAGGACTGGGACCTCGGGGCCTCCGTTCCCACATGCAGCATGTCCCGCACATGTGTGGGGGAGGGAGGCTGGCTGCAGGGATGACTGGAGAAAAACAAAGTTGCGCACAGGAGCTTTTGAAAACACTAACAAGTGTGGAGCAGGTCTGTGACCTGCTGTGACCCCACTTTGCAGGGCCGGTCCCCTTTCCCCTTTCTGTGAGACACGTGTCTGAATCTGAGCCATCTGCCTCAATTTGCGCAACATCTCAGCCACAATGGCGCCCCGTTAGCCCTGACGCCGCTCACAATACCTAGAAATGAACCTGCCGTGCTGACAGCACGCCGCGGACTGTTCAAGAGCAAACCAACTGGTCAGTGTCTCATGTCTGACGATTAGCGTGGGCCGCGCACACAGCCCGCGTGTCCTCAGGGACCTGTTTAATTACCATCAACATAAAGGAGGGAGTTTATCAGGAGGCACTCAGAAAAACTTCACTCCTGACTTAATTAAAATATTAGCCACTTCAGCAGGAAGCAGATTCTCTTCAAAGGAAAAGTAATTTCTTTTTTCAGTTTTTTTTTCAAATGACACCAAGATCTCATAATGTATTAGTTTCATTTTTTGGAACCCTAACAGCCATTTTTGGCCTGAACAGGATCATGAAAAGCAGTTTTCGAACAATGATCAGAATAATGCATGAAAAGCAAAACAAATATACTACTTTAACTAAATTGAAAATACTGTCAACACTTGCAAGTGGTGTTTTCCAACGTGAAGGGGCTGTTGACGAAGTATGTCAGAAGCCTCCGGTTATTTATCTACGCTGTCCCCAAACTCCTGGGACCTGCGAGAAGTCTGCCCCAGCAGCTTTCCCCCTGACAGGAGCAATTTTAAGCAGCCCTTTTAGGAACATAAATCACAGAGTGTTTCCAGGCAAGTTTTTATAAGGCTTCTAACGTACGTATCCGTCCGCTTCTCAGTTGCACACCCCGAGGCCAGGGACTGGGCACCTGCACCCCCGCTCGGTGAGCAGGGGGCACAGAGGCCGCCGGCTCCCACTCCCACCCTCTCCCAGCGCCCCTCCCAGGCGTCTGCATTTCTTTTGTCTGGATTTTTAAGGCTTTTTGGCTTCATAGGACAAAGCTATTTCTATTATTTCTGTTAAGCCATGTCACCAAAAGACACAAAAGACTCTGTCTCTCCACTCATATATGTAACTTTCCCCACAGATGTGGTTATCCTGCCAGTAACTCATTCAACAGATATTTCAACAGGGGTGCCTACTCCTGATAGGGTTATAATTGTGTCAACAATAATGCTATTAGTCCCTTTATTTACTTAACACTTGTGCCTTGGGACCACAGAGAGGCAGATTATGTCTGAACAGCAACACAAAAGCACTGTGGTTTGAATCTCAGGCCCATGTTGTCTCTTTTCTATTAAAACTTGGAGTCAATGTTACAATGATACAAACTGGGCACAGACAGATGTCCATTCTGGTGTCAGTACCTTTACCAGGATTACAGTGAATGCCTTGTACATGTTTCTGAAATCCGATTACGACAAAATTCTCAGCACTCCGCAGAAAAGAGGCAGTGCTTGCGCTGCAGTGGGAACCGCTAACCACATCACCCTGGCAACACAATCTGCTAGCTGCTATCCAAGCAACTGCTTTTCACCAGGTCTCTCTGTTCTAATGGGCACCCATGGTAGGAGCAGTGTTTTGTAGCAGAAGAACAGATCAGCTGTTACCACACTCTCATGTCACAGGCCAGGAAGGATGCGTTTAATCGGAACACAGCATGATAATGCTAGTTTGTTTGGATCCAGGGTAAGCAAACCCCACCCTCCCCAATCGAATCATCAACTCCCCAACAGGCTATGGCGCAACACACATGTAGAAGATGGTGATGGAGAGTAGCAGCTAGCTGCTGAACTCAGAAAGCGCTGGCTGTAAGGTCAGCTTGGCCAAACACTTATCTCCTAAACTTCATGGCTGACCCAAGACTGCCTGCACTTACCCTCGCACTCACACCACTCGGACAGTGGGTTCTCACTTCCTGGCTTCATCTGCTCCCTCAGGCAGCTCACTGTGATGTGGAAACTGAGGCCTCGTGAGCAGTTCATGCACTTGCCCAGAGTGCACAGGCCAGCAGGGGCTCAAGGCCCAGCATTCAGACTTGAGGTCACACACACTCTGTTAGTGTAGATTTACACGCACTCTGAGCAGCCGTTTTTTTCGGGGTCTTCCCATCTATCTAATGTGTGTCTAGTCTATTGTTCCTACTTGAAGGAGGACGATTTTCCCCTTCAAAAACTGGGTACTTGACTTTGTATTATGCAATTCAAAGCATCTTGAATTGAGTCCTTGTTGTAATTCCCATCTTTAAAGACCTAAGAATCTTCAAATATCAGCAACCTGTATTCCCTCAAGAGTCCCCAGCAATATGAACCTTTTTTGAATGGAGCTGTGACACAGGGAGCGACTACGAGGACGCCAGTCAACCTCGGAAAGCAGTCACACCACAGATGAGAGCGAGTAAGTGGGATGACAGTTCAAGATGTATTGCCTGTGTACGGCGGGCTCCAGGTCATTAAAAGGATACCATCTAGGTATTTTTCATAATTTTTCATTTCATTCTATCACCAGGCACTGGTTGTTTGTAATCACCAACTGAGAAGGTATATCTGTTTGGATATATCTGCATTTCATCTTATTAATATCTTTTTGTCTGTTATCTCTAGCAACTGATATTTAATCTTTGAGGCCTATAAGAATTCTTAAGATTTAAGAAAAAGACAGAAGCAGGTTGCTAAAGCTAAACGAAAAAATGTTTCATTCTTCTCAAAAAGTTGTTTTGCCTTAACTCACGTCAGAATTATGAGAACAGGCAAATAACAAGAAAACTGAACAAATATGTTATCCGTAATACACAAATTCACTCCCTCATCGTGCCTAACCATGCTTTTTTCGATCTGAGAAGCTGGCTACAGATTTTGTTAGAAGGAAAGGAATCCTACAGCTCAAGTGTTCTAGCAATTACAATGCTAAGAACACAACATGACTTTAAACATGTTTGTCTGGGAGGCTGCACCCGCCTCCACGGCAGTCATGAACACGGAATTCTTTGCGGAGAATCAGACGCGCAACACCAACGCGGCTGCGGAGACATGATTCTGCTGCTCTGGGACGGTCTCCTGCTTTCTGGTTTTTCTATTCTGAGCTCAATTTTCTTGTGCTTTCTGTTCTACTGGTTACCAGGCGCTGTGACAATGGCCCACTCAGGCTAAAACTTTTTTTTCTGCTCTGTACATGAAGCCTTCAATTACTGCCTGCTGAAGCAGACAGAATCCTATTAGCGAGAAAGACGATCACAGGGTGCAGTGCCCTGCCCTAGCTGTATAAAAATAATTAGTCCAAAGTTGACAGATGTGTAATGAAGTCGCACAATCATTATATGTAAGAAATACTGGTTTGAATAAGCCCCTAAACATCAATACCAAAGCACGGTGATTTGGAGTGTTATCTTCTAAAGGATTTAGGATTATAAATCCTTATATTATCTGGAGGTGATATAATAGCACATTTTAAACTGGCAGAGAATTTGTTACGTTGTAAAAAAATTCTATTTTATTTACTGTAGGATGATAGAGTTAAGCTTATTATACTACTGAATCAATGATGAAAAAATACACGATTCAAGTTTCAAGAATTTAAAAGCAATGTACTTCCCCATATTTTTACAAAATTGACCAACAACAGTATTTCCCCTAACATACAAATAGCAGCCTTAAAGCCAGAACTAAGTGACCATCATAACTGAGGCCTACTTTCCAATCTTCAGAGATGGCATAAAAAACATGTACCACATTCTCAGGTCAATGATGAATTCTCTGTCTTTACAAAGAGACGTTCAAATAATCTGTGAACTTCCTCAAAGACAACATAAAATATCCCATTTTTTTCAGAGCATTTCTGGTTTATTTGGTGGGGGTACATAAGATAGGTGTTAAGAAGAGAAAACCAAATAGTAAAACAAACACGTCCCTACCCCATTATGATTCTTTACACAATTTTGAACACAGAAAAAAAAACCATCAAAATACCCTTCTTTCATTTTTATATGAAAACAGTTAATATCCACTAGTCAAGCTATTGCATTCTAAGATGTACCCTCACAAATAGTGAAATTAAATACAACTTATACAGAATGCTTTGAAGAAAAAATCGGCTGTGCAGTCTGACTGCTTACGAAACACTCGGCTATGTTTTCGATGTAAAATATCTGAGGCCTACATTTGTTTTTCACAGAAATGCTGCTCGCAGGGCCTGCAGCGCTCTAAGCGGACAAAGAAACAGTGCTGCCCTCTACTGGGCAGCTGTCGACCGGCGCTGCAGCTCTGTTCGGAGAACACAGGTTCCACAAGTGCTCAGTCCAGTTCCAGATTCAAACTTTGCCACACTGTAGAAAAGAACTAAACCTAACATCCGTGGCCTTCCAGTAATCCCTGACATCTTTCTGTTAACATATAAATATATTAAAGATATTTCTGTTCATACCAAATTTTGTTTTAGGGTGGATGAAGTGGGCTGACAGTAGGATCAGTGGTTACAGCATCAGGGCACCAAGACATTGCATGTTACTTGATAAGTACAAATGGCTTTCCATTATGATCCTGCAAAATGACTCGGCAGTTACCCGGATAAAAGAAAGAAAACAACCAACAAATAGAAACAGTAACCCCGGAGTTAATCAATCTAAGAACAGAAGGAAGGGAAATACTAGAGACTCCAAGTGACTACACCATTCATGTCTGTAACCCTAGCACTAGGAAAATGCATCACAAAGGTCTTAGAAAATACTGAGGAAGTTACATACTGCAGACCTTTCAAGATATAAAAATAGACACCCCTGTTTTCTCTATTAGTGAATAGGAAAGGTTGGAGGAATTGAAGGCACGGAAACAAAACCACGTGGGGCGGGTGGCTGTCATGGCGGCTATGACACTGCGTGGGACATCCACGTCCTCTGTCAGAGTGCCCAGGTTCAAGTCCCGGCTCTGCTCTGCTTCCGGCTTCCTGCTGAGGGGCACCCGAGGAGGCAGCAGCGAGGGCTCCAGTGCTGGGTTCCTGCCGCCCCGTGGGAGACCTGGACTGGGCTCCAGGCTCCCGGGCTGTGGTCTGGCCAAGCCCAGCTACTGGAAGCATACAGGGAGACTCAGTGGATGGAAGATATTTGTCTCTCTCTGCCTTTCAAATGAAGTGAAAACAAATGAATATAAATTTAAGAAAATAAACAACTTGTTCTTTAAAGTCTTTACTTGTATTGGTAACCTAAAAAACCAAGTGCCCAGTTGCCATGGACACACTGTTCCATGCATGGTGCCACATTTTTCCAAATAGTTAAGGACTTAAGTAACAATAGTAGAAGCATTTATTCTTCTAAGACTATACATATATTCAAAACATGCATGTTAAAAAGTAACAGGGTAAAAGAAACCCCAAAGCGCTAATTAAGACACACGGGAAGAAAGCACCTGTACTGAAGGTAAGTTAACAGTCAAAGCAAAAGCGGAGACACCCAGCAGAGGTCCAGTCTCCTCTCCTCTCCCAACATCCCTTTATAGGGTCAGTTTGCGGTTCGTGAGGAGGCAGTGAGACGACTCCTGGGACAACATTGCTGCATACATCTGTCAGGATTCCCGAGTACGGGCTGAAATGTGGAACAGCTGATCCTGCTCAAAGACAAACTTTGACTTGTGGTCTAAGACAGTCTGTTCAGACACCACTGTGATGCACTGCTGTCACTCCCGGTCCTGTGGACCACCGTGCTACCCTCATTGCTGGAACACTTGCTGGAACGTTACTACCTTTGTTTTTTGTAGATTTATTTTCATTTTTGTTTGAAAGGCAGAGTTAGAGAGAGAGAAAGCACTTCCATATGCTGGCTCATTCCTTAGATGGCCGCAATGGCCATGTGAAGCCAGAAGGCAGGAACTTCTTCCAGGCCTCCTGATGAGTGGCAGGGGCCCAAGCACTTGAGCCATCTCCCACTGCTTTCCCAGTACACGAGCAGAGAGCTGGATCGGAAGTGGAGCAGCCGGGACACAAACCAGCACCCATACGGGATGGTGGTGTCACAGGAGGTGGCTTTACCTGCTGTGCTGTGACACACGTTACTACCGCTCCGACTCCTGTGCACCATCCTGCTGGATCACAGTTACGTTAGTCACTCAATCCTCATGTACCACCGTGCTGGGGCACTGTCATGTACTGACTGTCACTCAGTCCTTGTGTACCACCGTGCGGGGGCACTGTCATGTACTGACTGTCACTCAGTCCTTGTGTACCACCGTGCTGGGGCACTGTCATGTACTGACTGTCACTCAGTCCTTGTGTACCACCGTGCGGGGGCACTGTCATGTACTGACTGTCACTCAGTCCTTGTGTACCACCGTGCGGGGGCACTGTCATGTACTGACTGTCACTCAGTCCCGTGCACCACTGTGCTGGGGCACTGTCACATTCCAGATGTACTGAAGCTTAGTTTTTGGGCATGCATGGGCTCCATGAATCTGAGTATTACATAAACTTGCACATGATCCTTGTATATGGAAAAACCTTAGAGACTCTGGAGCTACTGCTTTTAGTTGTCTGCCTTCTGGTCGCTGTAACACTAGCAGCACTGTCACTAAAGGATCTGCAATGCAACAAAAGCAAACGTAACTCAGTTTCTTTTCTTTTTTTTTTTTTTTTTGACAGGCAGAGTTAGACAGCGAGAGAGAGAGATATAGAGAAAGGTCTTCCTTCTGTTGGTTCACCCCCCAAGTGGACGCTGTGGCTGGCGCACCGCGCTGATCTGAAGCCAGGAGCCAGGTGCTTCTCCTGGTCTCCTATGCGGGTGCAGGGCCCAAGCACTTGGGCCATCCTCCACTGCCTTCCCGGGCCACAGCAGAGAGCTGGCCTGGAAGAGGGGCAACAGAACCTGGTGTCCCAACTGGGACTAGAACCTGGGGTGCCGGCGCCACAGGCAGCAGAGAATTAGCCAAGTGAGCCACAGCGCCGGCCAATAACTCAGTTTCTATCCTGCTGCATGAGCCTCCTTCATCACCCACACGTAACTTCTCGCAGAGATCACAAGAAATTCCTCCTGGCCCTAGAAGAACCCAGATTCCACACTTGTGCCTGATCCCATCTCCTTTAAAACATATTAAAACCTGACCTTTCCTTCCCCAATCCATTCATCTGCTGGTTCACTGCTGTCTGTTTTGTCCTTTATATATATTTTATTGGTATTAATTAATTACTATTACCTTTTTAAAGAAACATTATTTATTTGAAAGACAGAACTACACAGAGAGAGAGAGAGACAGACAGACAGACAGACAGAAAGAGATCCTCTATCCACTGGGTCACTCCCCAGATGGCCACAAATGGGAGGGTTAGGTCAGGCTAAAGCCAGGAGCCGGAAAGTTCTTCCAGGTCTCCCACGTGGTAGCTGGGGCCCAAGCACTTGGGCCATCTTCTGCTGCCTTGCAGAGTGGTTGGGGCTCAAACCAGTGCTCCAATCTGGGATGCCAGCACTGCAGACATCAGCTTAGCTCTCTGTGCACAATGCCTGCCCCCTTTGAATTTTTAAGAGGTGTACCTCTGGCAAAATACTTAAAAACTGCAAGGGTGGTAATAAATGGCACGAAAGCTGACTGGGGAGATGATATGATGCAACAGGCGTGGAGGCAGCTGTGGCTCAGCACCACTGGGCTGCTGTGTGGGGAAGACCAGTGTCCTCATCAGGTGCCTTGCCCCAAGAAAGTCAGATTTTTTGTCTTCTTTAAAATGTAAAAAACAAACAAACAAAACAGTCTAGAACTTCTAGTTGTGGCAACAGATTAAAAATATTTTAGGGGCCAGTGCTGTGACGTAGCGCATAAAGCTGCCACCTACAGTGCTGGCATCCCACATGGGCACTGGTTCGAGTCCCAGCTGCTCCACTTCTGATGGCGCTCTCTGCTGTGGCCTGGGAAAGCGCTGGGTTACAGTCAAGGACTGCCTCACTGAATAGAGTTCACACGTGAAAAGACCCTGGTTCAGCGGGGATACAGGCAGGGGTTATAAATAATAATCGAACAGAAAAACGACCATTTAAAAAATACTGCATACGATTCTCTTCAGGCTGTGTTCAAGGTACATATGAACCATGAATACAGTTTGTCTTTAGACTTTGGTCCCACTCCCAAGATACCTCATTCTACATATGCAAACATGCTAACATTTTTTTAAAAAATCCAAAATCCCAAACACCTCTGGTTCCAAGCGTGCCAGGTCAGGATACTTAACCTGTGTCCTTTGGCTCTCTGAGCCTGTCACTCATTTAGAACATTAAAACCCAACACCACATAATCTAATAGTAGGTACACTTTCTCCATTGATCTTCAAGTAGTAACTTCACAGGAAATGTTCCTGGATTTGAAATACATTCTATAAAACTTGTACTCCTTTAATTGATTTTTTCTTAATAGGGAACATTTTCTGCTGATGTTTCAGGTACCATTTTCTATTACATGCTAAATTAAAATTTCTGCTTTATACTACTACATATTTCTGCATATTAACTGAAGTTCACTTTTTGTTAGACAATTCTTGTATTAAGTATTTCTTTACTTGATATTTAAGGTAAAGATACTCAAATTTTGAAAAGTAATGTGGGGGCTTGCCGGCACTGTGGCACAGCGGGTAAAGCCACCACCTGCAGCACCAGGATCCCATATGGGCGCTGGTTCGAGTCCCGGCTGCTCTACTTCCTATCCAGCTCTCTGCTATGGCCTGGGAAAGCAGTAGAAGATGGCCCAAGTCCTTGGGCCCCTGCACCCATATGGGAGACCCAAAAGAAGCTCCTGGCTCCTGGCTTCAGACCAGCACAGCTCTGGCCGTTGCAGCCAATTGGGGAGTGAACCTGTAGAAGTCTCTCTCTCTCTCTCTCTCTCTCCCTCCCTCCCTCCCTCTCTCTGCTTCTCCTTCTCTCTCCTACATTCAAATAAATAAATAAATCTTGAAAAAAAAAAAGTAACATGACTAAATTAGTTTAAACCATGCAATAGTAACTTCATTCATTAAACACTTTCAATATACTAGTACTTACTAAAATTCCTCTAAGAAAAGATCCTGAAAAATGACATAGAATATAGGCTAGTCAAGAGCAATTTATCACACCGAAAATGTTAACCTTTTAAAATACCAATAATCAAAGTTTAAAAAAATTCCAAACTGACAACCTTTACTCAAAGCCAACAGCAGTGTGGCTTTGACCCTATCCCTCAAAAACGCGTAAGAGCAGCTCTCCAGGGAGAACTAAGGGAGGCATCAGGAATCTCACGGCGAGAGCAGCTTTCGTCACTAACTAGTACTACATACTCAGCCATAGGGAAACTCATTAACCCCACAGAGTAACAGACCTGACTGCAGTTAAAGACACCAACGCATCTCAATGAAACGGTAAACTGTTTATTATTCTAAGGTGAACAATATTTGCTATTTTATTTTAAATGGTACATATTTTAGCATTAGTTTTTATTTTTGTTTTAATTGCTGTGAGCATACAAGATTGGCAGAATGTGTGTCAGTTTGTATGTGTAAAATACAAGCAACTTTAAATCTTTATTACCTAAGTTTTCTGAAATTTAAAACATGACTACAGCCATATATTAGCTGTGAAAGCAAATGTAAAATATGTTCAGTTAAATATGGTGAGACTTGAGAGGCAGCATCACAGGTGTGTGGCCCGCTCTATACCCAAGTATCACAGGTGTGTCACCCGCTCTATACCCAAGTATCACAGGTGTGTCACCCGCTCTGTACCCGAGTGTCACAGGTGTGTCACCTCTGTACCCGAGTATCACAGCTGTGTCACCTGCTCTGTACCTGAGTATGACAGGTGTGTGGCCCACTCTGTACCTGAGTATCACAGATGTGTGGTCCACTCTGTACCCAAGCATGACAGGTGTGTGGCCCGCTCTGTACCTGAGTATCACAGGTGTGTGGCCCGCTCTGTACCCGAGCATGACAGGTGTGTGGCCCGCTCTGTATCTGAGTATCACAGGTGTGTGGCCCATTCTGTACCCGAGCATGACAGGTGTGTCACCCGCTCTGTACCCGAGCATCACAGGTGTCACGCGCTCTGTACCTGAGCATCACAGGTGTGTCACGCGCTCTGTACCTGAGTATCACAGGTGTGTTACCAGCTCTGTACTCGAGTATCACAGGTGTGTCACCCGCTCTGTTCCCGAGCATGACAGGTGTGTGGCCCGCTCTGTATCTGAGTATCACAGGTGTGTCACCCGCTGTGTACCTGAGCGTCACAGGTGTGTCACGTGCTCTGTACCTGAGCATCACAGGTGTGTCACCCGCTCTGTACCTGAGTGTCACAGGTGTGTCACCCGCTCTGTACACTGCAGTGGCCTGGTGCCTCCCTCAGCTGCTGCTGACAGGAAGAGCATGAACATTCAGCGTGAGTTTGCGTGTGGCCTCTGTCTCCCACAGGCAACTATAAAAATAGTTCCTACTTGTGTATCTCCCTGGTTCCAGCATGGAGAATGAATTGCCTGGAATTTTAATCTAAATCAATTGGAAAGGCAAATTCAAGGCAAACTGTGCCTTACCAGAATACCCCACGGTGCTGGGCATCTTTTCTCAGCCCGTTTCCCAAGGGAAGACAGCTGTCACGTTAGCTGCCTTTGAGAAGTTGATCTTTTTTCCTGAAACGTGCAAGTCTGCTGTTGCCCTTAGGAAAATTAAGAGCAAAAGCCCACTCACAAAACAAAAAGTAAACTAGAAGCTCTAACATAAGCAAGGGTTACCTTATGTCTTTTTGTACAATATACAAGAACTCACGAAGACAATACTGCAGGGTACAGATACCACAGGCATCTTGAACAGGTATAGTTTCATTCTGATTATGCTATAAGTTAGGTTGACACACTACATTTCGGTAGTTTAGTAATTTAAAGGTACTCACAGATAAAAAGAAAAACCACACCCAAGAAAGTAAAAATTGGGATTTAAAGCAGAAAAAAATTAACAGAGGAAAACTCAGAAACGAAGCACTTATTTTCACTGAAAAGGTCTCTATTCACTTTTTCTAATGAACATGGACTGTCAGACATGACGACCTCACATCCATGTTGTTGTTTTATGGCCATCTATTTGAGAAAAACAAAGTCTGTCATAAACTAAGAAATGAAGGGAAAAGACCTTTTGAGAAACTGACTTAAGGAACCTCCTCTCTGTCTGAAATCCTAGGAAGAATTCCACCAGCACTGTCACAACGGCCGGCAGAGCAGCTCTCCGATGCCATGCCCCGTGTCCTCCCAGACGCGTGGCATCTCAACCCCCCATTTCCCAGTCTGAAGCCCATAAGGAGACAGCTGTAACTGGCCCAACATTATCAAGCCCAGTGATGGCTGAAAACCCTTGTCACCTTTAGCTCTTTTTAATACGGAACCTGTCCTGCTTTTGTGCTAACTGAAAAAAAAAATTTTTTTTTAAAGGTCTGAAGACCTTCCCTTTGATTCTAAATTTATTTTCTATAATTAACAATTGCACAGGAAAGGGTAACTGCGGCATGTAGGTAATTTCAAGGCAGAAATACGCCATGTGATGGTTTGTGACGAGTGCTTCTGCTCTCAGAGCACTGCGCAGCAGCGGCACACCTTGGAGTAGGGAGTAATTATTTTTGTCTTCACTTTCATTTAAAGCCACTGGCAAACATATTAATCACATTTTCTGCTGTCTTTCAGGACAGATGACTTGGATCTCAAGCTTCAGGTGCTTGGTGGTAGTGACAGCCCTAAGCTGAGACCCCAAGGCACGCTCAGCACCATCTTGCTTATCACCTGAGGACTGCCGTCCCAAGATAACCTGGGCAAGCACCCAGCGTTCCCCCTTTCCAGCCGCAAAGTCCAATGTCACTGCTTTATGAGACCGCTCGTCTCAGAAATCCATGGAACCTGGTGACACGAGGTAAGTTCTCAACCATCTCATGAAAGGTATCTCGGCAAATTACTAAACTACCGTACAATGCGGCTGTGCTGCGCATCTCTCATGAACGGCCACACCAGAACAACCACCATAAAGATGCCATGAAATGGGGGGAGAGGGCTTTAACCCAAACTGTCAACCAAATAGCCCTACCAGACAAGGGAGAGGTGCACTTGTATTTAGAGCGTACTATTTCCAGAGAGAACAATGAACCGGAAATTCTTGACTTCTACATATGCCTTGTGTTAGCGAACCTACCTGTGCAGATGGTCTTGGCCAGAAGGAACCGCACCTACATTGGCGACATTCACAACCTTCTGAAGAATCACAGAGGGAGTGAAATTCTGGGGTGTGGCGACGATCAGAGCAGAGGTTTCATTCATCCCTGTGAGCATGCCTGCAGAAGGAAAGCAAGGCCTGTCTCACTCACTTCTTTAGGAAGAGCGCCGACAGCTTTGAGTTCACAGCCAAATTTTAAAACCGGTTACAACCAAATACCACTTTACAGTTAAAGTTACAAACTAATTATAAAATTAAACTGTAACTACTCAAAGATTTTAAAAAATCCTCATAGTGTAAAAAAATGTATAAAAATTCCGTAAAGAAAGCAAGATTTAAGAAATCCAATATTAAGTACTAGAGGATGAAAGTTTAGATTCACAAAGGTGGAATTTCAGCTCTAGCCCCTTTAAAATATACTCATCTGGGCTACACAAACTATGAAGAACAGTTGAACAGCTTTTACTTCATAAGATTTATCCACTCATGCACACAGACAATCATTATTTTTTTCCTATGCATTCAATAACCTCTCCCGGCCGAATGCTGCAGGAGAACAGACCAAAGTGACTCTGGATCGAGCAGCGGCGTTACCTAATGCATGGCCCAGTGTGCAGGCCAGGCACCTCAGGCTCTGGACAGTGATGTGGTTCTAGAACACACACAGGTGCCTAAGCTAGTCCTAGCAACAGTGTCGCCCAGTGAATGACTGCAGCGGCCTGCAGACACACTAACTGAAACTTCTGAAGTAAAAAAGTTTGAAAACAAAGGGGAAAAAAAGTGACTGTGAATGGAAAACCTTAAAGGCATTTCAAATAATGTTTTGAACAAAAGTCGAGCAAAATCAAGAACAAAACCATCCAGAATTAAGATGTGCTTATAAATATAATAATTTCAGGTAAAAATGTACAGTGAACAAAATAAGTACTGGACAAATGCTTGGAACAAATATGTGCATTTAGTACCAGGGTTAAAAAAAATCAAAATAATTACGATACGTAGCATCTACTTGGAGCTGTGATAGGAACCATGAGCACCTAATATTATCTACCAAAAACAGTGTGCTTGTGAGACATCTGTTATGTGAACAGTTTATGAAAATGGTAAAATCTGATTTCATGTTTTCAAAATACCATACACCTTCAGGCTTATACATTTCATTAATTTGTTTATTGCAAATGCAACGTTATGTTAAAAAAAAAAATCCTTACAATGAACAATACGAAGGTACAAAAGCCTAACACTGTAAAAAGATTTTTGCCCTCAGATGCAAAACCAAGCTACCCGGCTTCTAACAAGGGGCAGTTCTCACTAACCACTTTCCAACTGCGGGAACATCATGTTCTGTCTTACAGCGTTTAACTTCAATATTAGGCAGAAGCTTTAAAAACTACACAAGCAGTCAGACACTGCTTTTACGTGCTGACGGAACACTGCTGAGAGACGTGTGTACTCATTTAGGGTTTAAACCTTCTCCATTAAGCGCTACCGAAGAGCAACTGCTGAACAAATGAATGCCACTATGTTTATGTTAAAAGCCTGCTTCCCGCAGCAGGTAATTAAAGGAAATGTTGTACAAAGCCAGTACTTTTGTCAAGCTCCTGTAAATGGAAAGATGGATAGCACTCAGAGAACTGAATGCATTGCTTCATATTTAACCTTAACACTCTTGTCATTAATGGTTTGTCTAACTTGTTCTATAAAAGACAAGGTACTGCTCCATTGAAGTAAAATTAAAAAAATCAACTAAACCATGCTTTTCAGAACAGAAGATTCATTATCGTCAGCTAATGTATTGGCATAAAGCAAAGTAACATCCTATCAAGTGAGGCACACATTCAATGTGCCTTCCCACCCCCCTTTATTTTTAACTCATGCTGTTTTATTGTTATAGGCAATTTGTACCACTCAGCATGACAGTGTAAACTGAATCAAGATTAATTTACATGCAAAAGAACACTTAGGAGAGCAGCATGGTAAGCAAATGTATTGTCTCGATTGCTGAGGTGGAAAAAGAACCTGGGAAGAAAAAAAGGTGCTCTAATTAAGGGGCATCAAATATGATTGCTTGTGGTAGTTAAGGGCCAGAAAACAGCAAATGTCTGACCATTTAAAGAATTAGCATCTTGCTAGCTAGGAACCCATGAGATGGATGCATAAATCATAATAAAATTAAGCAAACATTTTAGGTTTCTTAAATCACAGATATTTTTAAATGAAAATATATCAGCTAGTTTCAAATTAACAAGAAAGAAAAATATGCCAAAGCATTGTTAAAAGTTTCTGCAATAAAAACAAGACTTTAAACCACCTCATAGCCTGCCCAGACACAACACAGGCAGAGACCGGCAGAACATTTAAAAATTCTCAAACAATTTGTGGCTGTGTTAGAATTTATCTAAATTTTGGTGTAGGCATTGAATAGGTTAATCCTCTATAATTAACTGCCAAAATGCAAGACAGACAAAATGGGAAAATAAAGTTCCCAAAGATTCTTCAAGGTTTTAGATTTGCAGTTTAAATCACAGGAAAAAATGAGTAAGAGGAAGCAGCTTGGAATAAGTAACTGGCTTAGGCCTCTTAAAATGAACGATAAAGAAATCAAAATAAAAAGTTTTAAGTAAAAAGAGACCCGCATTATTTATGGTACTGAAACCGTCTCATAGCTAGACCGTTAACTGACTCTGCAGGGCTCAGAGCTCAGCAGTGAGGAAGCCAGGCTTCTCCTGGCCTCAGGGTACAGACAGCACAGGCATCCTGAGCAGACAGGCTTTCCTTTAGCGTTCTGGCCACCAACCTGGGAGCGAGCACTCTGCCACCGAACCGCAAATGCAACTGGGAAATAGTCACAGGACCAGGCTATCCACAGGGCACAAAAGTTTGTGTTTTAAGAAATGCTAACATACAACAATGTTATAACCACCTTTAATACTGTAATTTTAATTACGTAATCTCTGCAACAAAAACAGAACCATATTCCTATTTCTTATTTATCATTTTTTCATTTAAAGTCTAATTAATGCATCTAATGTACACACTAAATCTTAAAATACACATCCTGTGAAATGAGGCATTAATTATGTAAATTAATTTCACTTAAAACAGAAAAGCAGGTTAAAGCTAGTGAGTAACAACATGTTCATGCTTCCTAGATTTGATAAAATGTGAAAAAAGAAAGACTTTTGTTCTGGTTTAGGTCTGCTGCTAGTGCGCCTCCAGGTGACCTCTGAGAAGTGAGCAGAGCCCGTCCTGAGCACTTTCAAACACGTGCGTGTGTAAAGTTGAGAACTGAGACCTCTGTTAACAAACCTGCTGAAAGCTAAAGCTAAAGATGTTACTGAAAAGACTCTTTAAAACTGCGGTCCATTTGCCAGCATCAAGTCCCACATCAAGGAATGAATTCAGGAAGACAGAGAGAATGATACAGAAACGCCAGGAGACTTGCAAGGATTTACAAATACTTCATATAAACAAATTTTCAAATAGCTTTATTCAGAGTAGCCTTTCTGCTCTATTAAACACAGCAAACAGCTGCCAGATTTATTCAGACAAATAATCAACAACCATAGAAGTAAAATGGCAGAAGAAAAAGGAATTTTGGCAACAACTCCACGGGGGACCGCCGCTATTCTCCAAGTGCGCCTCTTGTGCGCTCACGGTTCTGTATGGCTGGTCAGCGAAAAACCCCTCAGTCACAGCAGAGCACAAGAAATTTGATCGAAATATCAAGTATTCTAAACAAAGGCTGAAGGAGAGAAAGGCTCAGGATAATCGGCTGCTTTAGATACACAGACTATGTCTAACAGTACGAGCGCTAAAGCCGCGTCCAGTCACTCGTGGTCACTCACCTGGCCTTGCTGAGCAGGTGTGGAGCAGAGAGGCAGGCCTTAGCCAGCAAAGGGTGAGAACAGCAAATACAAGAATCAGTGCAGTTTGTCAAGGTAAAAATAAGACCACAAAGGCACTTTCCTTCTATAGCAATAATCAACTTCTGAGAAAAGCACATGCAGAGATGGACTTAGTTACTCTTTCACCACTTAAGTAAGGCCAGAAGAAGAAGGTCACTATTAACTCATAGTCTGGCATGAGATTTTCTTCGGGGATTCTTCTCCAACAGGTCTTTTTGACACTGTGGATCGCAGAGGCTGGGGGTCAAAACACTCTCTGGCACTCTGATAACCAAGTGCTAGCAAGCACGCCCCTCTCCTGAGTGTGGTATGGGCATCGTTATGTGCCAAGGACTCTCTGGAAGCTTGACAGATAGGATTTAGTGGCACCAAAAAGAGGTCTTTGATAACACCCTCCAGACAAAAAAAATACCCCAGAATCACATAAAGTTTTTAAAACTGCTGACTAAGCAAATATGCCCTGGTTTTGTCAATGCTCTCCTTCACACACACACAGTCAGTGTTATTCCCCCTCATTCCTGCACAAAAACAGCCCCTTAGTTTACCGGGCTCAGTTGTGTGCGAGGATATCAACACTGCTTTTAGACCTGCACTTCAAGATGCAGCGGACACTCTGACACGTGCCTTTCTTTAATGCAGAAGGGGCTCCTGCAGTGAGGACTTTTATCTTGAAGGGGAAGGCATTCCAAAGTGTGCAGGGATACATGAGAAAGAGCTCTAGAATGAAACCACAGAACTACCAACCTGGAGTGGGGGGGACACTGGTCAGTTCCCGAGGCCTGGCATCCTCACTGCTACAGACCACATCAGTACTCAGGTGTCAAAACCACAATCAGAACTGAGTGCTAAGAGCCAGTTTATTATTTTAAAGACAGATTAATCAACTTTCAGGTATGGCAAGAACACAAACATACTTTCAAAGCTGTTCTCTAAGTGTACAGCATGAACAAAACCAGGAGACTGTGCACTGGTAACTGTTAGTGTATGGATGGTGGTTTATCTTAAGAGACCAGTCAGAAAAACCAGCCTCTAGATTGGAGTAATTTCTCACCTTGTTCTTTCTTAAAATCTTTCTCTGACATGGCCACAGGTAAAAGCAGTTCTCCAACAGGTGGCTGAATATTAACACTGAAGCAGTCATCTTTGGTACTAAGGAAAAAACGATCAAAGCTGATTAAATGCTTAATAAACAAACATTCTTCTTAACAGGATGCAGTGAAAGATTGCAATCAAAAACACATGCCAGTATATAATGTATAGGCTTGCCTTGGCTTAAATATCACAGCTAAAATTAGGCTTGGAAAAACTTAAAACAACTGATCTGTAGAGAAATACATCTATTATGCCAATCATTTTTTCTTAAACCAAACTACACGGTTACAATAAATTATGCTTTTAAAAACCTCCGTGGCGAGGGCTGTGAGCACACCCACCAGAGGAACCTTCTAGCCGCTTACAGACGAGCAGTTTCATCTCCCATACCTAAATGTGTAAAAGACGAAGTCCTTTAACCACAAGGTCAAGACGCTTTTGAAGAAGCATTCGATTCATTTTTAATAAAGAATACAATGGGAAGATGATACTGTTTAGATAATGTATAGTAATAATAAGAAACATCTGTAAACTTGCCTTTCTTTTTTTCTTTTAAAATTTTATTTATAAAGGAATGATTTCACATATTTTATAAATACAGTTTCAAGGACATAATGATCCTGCCCACCCTCCTCCCTCTTGATCACTCTCCCTCTTGCTTCCTTCCTTATTTTTAATCTCTGCAACAACACACTTCCAACTCACTTTCTGATCAGACACTAATCTTCCACTACGAATTCCACAAGCAGTAAGCAGAAAGACCACTACTCCCCAGAAACAGACAAAAACTTGCTTTTCTTATAAAACCCTTTATTTTCTAATAGTGATCAGCGGATATTATAAAACTGCATTAACTTTTTTTTAAGTTAGAATCTGAAGTCAGGTAGACAGGCCGGCAGTCAGAAAGGGTGTGTACTGTTGAGAACACAAGCTGCTGAGGAGGAGGCGGTGGGCCCAGCTCCCCCACCCTCCCACTGTGCCCTCCCAGGAGGCCGGCTCCTCTCTCGCTGCAGGCACTCTGAGATTCTAGCTGCAGAGGGAAAGCGACGTGGAAGAACCCAGCCAACCACATTTGATTCTGTTTACAGGAGCAAAAGCTTTCCTCCAAGTGCCACAGAGGGGCCTTGACTCCGATGCCCAAAACGGATCCCAAGACTGGATGGAAGGTGGGAACGGCAAGTGTGGGTAAGACCCAACAGGCACTGAAACGCCTGTGTTTATGGAGGGGTAGGGTAGGGAAAAATAATGTGAGGAAATAACATCTACTTTTATTCAGTGCTATCATAAATTGTATTCTTACAAACATATGGATTGTCCGAAGCACAGCAATAAATACAACTTACTAACTCAGTAAACATTTACCGAATACAAGCCTGATCCGACGTACTGTGTGAGTATCTTGGGATGAAAGGCCAAGCGAGACTGGCCTACAAGTCTGGGGGGACAGAAAGAAACCACACTTAAAGTGAAGCAGTTAGTGTGGCCCTGGAGACCTGTGGGAAGCACCAGGGTCCCTGGGAGCCAGGACTGCTGTGGTCTGCAGGAGGGAGGGAGAAGTGTTTGTCCCCGAGAGGAGAGTGGGGTATTCCAGGTCTTACCCCCGTTCTCCTTGGATAGCCCCCGTTTCTGGCTGTGTCCTGGTACCCTGGCGAGACTAGTGCCTCCTTCCACTCTCTCCAGTGTCATGATATGCATGCGTCGTAGTTATCATACAACTAAGACAACGACATTACAATGGGAAACTACTAGAGACTTCCAATAAAGGACAGTGAATTACTCCGTTTGTTTTAGACACTGGCGACAGATCAGTTAGTAGTTGAGGCTGCGGCTTTCAGCGTTCACTGTAAGTAAATCCTAGCGACAGTCCTGAGAGGAGGCGTCTGTTCCAGATTTACCGATGAGAGAAATGAAGAGAAAGGCAACAACGTGGCCGAGGAAACTCAAAGGAAGGAGCAGCACCCGCATTTGAACCCGGGAGTATCTGATCCCTGAATCTGTGTCTTCCCCCACCAGGATGTTTCCCTGGAACGGGTGGTACCGAGAACTGCAAGACGGGATGCTTTATGGATACACAAATGTTGGAAAACACAGACCTGGTGACAAGCTGGAAAAAGAGATTTTGAACTCTTCTCTTGTGAACCACCGGGTAGTTAACAACACTGAACAGAAGCTTTTGAACTTGGACATAAAATAATCTACCTTCAGGGGCTGGCATTGTGGTGCGGTGGGTAAAGCCGCCACCTACAATGCTGACATCCCATATGGGCACCAGTTCAAGTCCCGGCTCCTCCACTTCCCATCCAATTCATTTGCCTGCTATGGCCTAGGAAAGCAGCAGAAGATGGCCCCAGTGCGTGGGCCCCTGTATCCACGTGGGAGACCTGGATGAAGCTCCTGGCTCCTGGCTTCGACCTGGCCCACCCCTGACCCTTGTGGCCACTGGTGGAGTGAACCACCGAATGGAAAATCCATCAAATAAATAAATTAAAAAAAAAGATCTAGCTGTAACTGTACCACCGAGTTAACCAGAAATCAAGAGTGAGGAGAGGTCAGGGCAGTACACGTGGGTTACATTCTAAGAACCACCCAGGAAGAGCTGAAGCCATTCAAGCAGAGATCATACAGGAAAGAGCAGACATGGAGAAGGAAGCAGTGCACACATGAGGGGAATACCTGCATTTATGTAGAAATGGAAGAGCAACTTGAAGAGACTGGGAAAGAGGTCAGAGGTCAGAGAGAAGAGATGTGTGCACATCCTGCAGGGAGGTGAGCTATGTGAGGAAGAAGGCCAGCAAATGTGACTGTGGCCCTGAGCAAGGCTGTGCAAACTGGAGTGAGCAGGAAGAAGGAAGAAGGAAAACTAAGGGGCCGGCACTGTGGCTCACTTGGTTAATCCTCTGCCTGCGGCGCTGGCATCCATATGGGCACCAGCTGCTCCTCTTCCAGGCCAGCTCTCTGCTGTGGCCCGGGAAGGCAGTGGAGGACGGCCCAAGTGCTTGGGCCCTGCACCCCATGGGAGACCAGGAGGAAGTGTCTGGCTCCTGGTTTTGGATAGGCGCAGCGCCGGCGTAGCGGCCATTTGGGGAGTGAACCAACGGAAGGAAGACCTTTCTCTCTGTCTCTCTCACTGTCTAACTCTGTCAAATTAAAAGAAAAAAAAAAAAGAAGAAAAGAAGAAGAGGAGGAAGAGGAGGAAGAGGAGGAGGAGGAGGAGGAGGAGGAAGAGGAGGAAGAGGAGGAAGAGGAGGAGGGAGGAGGAGGAGGAGGAGGAGGAGGAGGAGGAGGAAGAGGAGGAAGAGGAGGAAGAGGAGGAGGGAGGAGGAGGAGGAGGAGGAAGAAGAGGAAGAGGAAGAAAAAGAAGAAAGAAAGAAAGAAAGAAAGAAAGAAAGAAAGAAAGAAAGAAAGAACGAACGAACTCAGAGGAGCAAAGTTCTGAGAGGCAGAGGAGGGCTTAGAGAAACCAGAGCATGTTTCTGGGCTGAGGTGACACAGCCAGCGAAGCGTGAGCAGCCGACAGAGTAAGGTCCCGAGAAACGGCCCAGGAGCCAGCAGAGTGAGGAGAGCCGGGCTGCAGCAGGAGACCAGGTGGAGCGCCAGGGCAGAGAGGAGCCTCGAGGTTCAGAGGGGCAAAGAGAGACAATGCCTGACGGAGCAGGAGGCTGGGGTACGCCAGGAGAAAGACATCCAGGCTGAGGAAGGGGTAGATGGGGGTACACACATACACACACTGTCTACAGAATCTCTAAGTAATTCAGCATAAATGTAAAATTTCAGCTTCAAATCACAATTCTCCAAAGTGGGAGGCACAAGGCAATCTGTGGAGAGACAGGAAAACCACCCCACTGATTTTATATAACTTTCTCCTTCTTTCTTTTTTTAAAAGATTTATTTTATTATTTGAAAGACAGAGTTACAGAGAGAAGGGGGGGGAGGGAGAGAGAGAGGGAGAGGGAGAGGGAGAGGGAGAGGGAGAGAGAGAGAGAGAGAGAGAGAGAGAGAGAGAGAGAGAGACAGGTCTTCCATCGGCTGGTTTACTCCCCAGATGGCTGCAATGGCTGGAGCTGCGCCGATCCAAAGCCAGGAGCCAGGAGCTTCTTCCAGGTCTCCCAAGTGGGTGCAGGGGCCCAAGGACTTGGGCCATCTTCTACTGCTTTCCCAGGCCACAGCAGAGAGCTGGATTGGAAGTGGAGCAGCCAGGACTAGAACCGGCGCCCATATGGGATGATGGCTCTTCAGGCCAAGGCTTTAACCCACTGTGCCACAGCGCTGGCCTCTCCTTACTTCTTTTTAAGTTCTGTGCTTGCTTTAGTACTCATGTTTGCTTTAGTACCATTTGGTAAGAAATGCTACTTATCAATGTGTGAGAATACTACAAAAAGCTTGTGGAACAATACAATGAAAAGATAGGCTTATTTTGGTTTAAAACAATTTTGAAATTTATGTGATTTCTTTCATAATATTTATTTTCCATGAACTTTTTGCAGATCCCTCATATAATTTAAATAATTTACACATATAGAATGCAGTTAATATTTTTTACTTATTTATTTTTAAAGATTCATTTATTCTAAAGGCAGAGGGAGATGGAGGGGAGATGGAGGAAGGGAGGTAGAGAGCGAGCGAGCTATCTTTCATTTGGTGGTTTCTCCCCAAATGCCTGCAACTCCTGGGGCTGGGCCCGACCAAAGCCAGGTGCCAGGAACTCCATCCAGGTCTCCCACGTGGGTGCAGGGCCCTATGCACTTGGGCATCTTCCACTGCTTTCCCAGGCCATTAGCAGGGAGCTGCATCAGCAGGAGAACAGTCAAGACCCAAACCAGCAATGAGACACGGAATGCAGGTGTTTCATGTGGCTGCTTAACTTGCTACACTACAACACCAGCCCCAATTAAAATACTGTTACTAACACAGGTATGACTTTAAGATGGAGACAACTGTGCTAAATTATGTGTATCACACTACCTTCAGCTACGTCTGTTTGTTTGTTTAAAGAAAAAGATCTTCTGCTTCCCAACATTTCTGAAGGGCAGTGACCTTCCCTGGTTAAAGTGGGCACACAGCAGAAGAGAAGGGGGCCAGTCCTGTAAGGGGCATCGCAGTCCAGGCGGGTAATCAGCAGGCTACGTTTAGGGCAAAAGGTGATGAGCAAGTGTCGTCACAGCAATGGAGAAAGCAGAGTGACACGCACCTTGCGGGCTAGTTTAACTGCAGGACTGGCTCCTCATCTGCAGGGGTACGTCCTGGGACATCCAGTGGATGCTGTCACACGGTACACACTCTGCTTCTCCTAGACGCCCTGGAGCGTTGCCACACAGTACCAGACAGCGTTCACCTGTCCTTCCACATTTTATGCCCTGATGTCTCCTTGCTGAGCTCACTACTCTTGTGCTTTGGGGCCATGATGAAGAAAAATAAGGATCACGTGAACATAACCATTGCAATGCGGCGATCACGGCAGCTGACCTGTTAACGAGACAGCTACTGAGTGACTAGTGCGGGGCGGGGAACCTTCTTTCTGCCAAGGGCCATTTCGATATTTATGAGCCATACAAAATTATCAACTTAAAAATTAGCCTGCTATAGACTTACTGAATTTCAGGTCCCAGACCAAATGACTTTATGGGCCTTGTAGGGTCCGTGGGCTGGACGTCCCCACTCCTGAACTAACGATGCGCAGCTCCCTGTCTTGGATATGCTAGGTAAAGGGGTCATGCACTTCCCAGGTGGGAGGAAGTGAGATGGGGGAGATTTTCACCACGTGACTCAGAGCAGTACAGAATTTTTAACTTATGAACTGTATGGGGCTGGTGCTGAGGCTCAGTGAGTTCAGCCACTGCCTGTGACGCCAGCATCCCATGAGTCCCAGATGCTCCACTTTTGATCCAGCTCCCTGCTAATGTGCCTGGGAAGGCCGTAGAAGATGGTTTACCATTTAGAAACTTAGTATATTTCTTCTCCTTTTATTTCTAATTCTTTTTATCTTCTTTAATGGCCTTTAGGAAAGTTCCAGGTGTTTTCCCCTTACATAAATAAGTGTACACCTCTCCTCTAAACTCTGTAGTTTAAAAAACAGGGTTTCTGTCAATTCTAAGATTTTTTGGGACTGACAACTATACTGAATAAAAATTCTAGTTTTGTCTCTAGGATTTACAGTGCTAACTGCTTTTACTTCGCACTTTGGGTACCAGCTCGAGTTCCACCATGATGTGAAATACAGCTCTGCTTCTCTGGTGTAGGACGCTAACCCTTCACGTGGGAACGGGCAACGAGTGGCTCAGGTACCCGAGTTCACAGTCAAATACATGAACGTCCGTGGTCACTCTGGGTATGAGACCAGGTGCTGCTGGCCCTACAGAACAGCAGGTGGCAAGCTCCTTTGTCCCTTGTTTTAAGAGTTTAAATAATACAAAGATGATCTCTCTTTGTAAGTCTGACATAATCTAACCACTTTTACTTCTTATCTGCTTCTCCATGAAGCACCATTAATTTCATTAATATTCCAATTTACTGGTGTAGAACTGTACACAGCATTCTTCTGTAACTCAGGAGAGCCCTGAGCGTCACTGCTTCCCTCCTTTCTAACACTTCTTCTTTACCTTGATGTCCGCCTCTCTGAGTGAACTTCAAAAGGGTCACGGAACAGTTCAAGTCTACTTTGTTACCAAACTTTTAAAAATCCATGCATAGTTTTATTCAAAACGCATATTTTTTGATGAACTTTTTGAAGACCCTTCACAGTTTCTCTGTTTTTTGCATATCACATAAGTGCTTTAAAAATGTGTATTTTCAGCCGGTGCTGTGGCTTAACAGGCTAATCCTCCGCCTTGCAGCGCCAGCACACCGAGTTCTAGTCCCGGTCGGGGCACCGATCCTATCCCGGTTGCCCCTCTTTCAGGCCAGCTCTCTGCTGTGGCCAGGGAGTGCAGTGGAGGATGGCCCAAGTTCTTGGGCCCTGCACCCCATGGGAGACCAGGAGAAGCACCTGGCTCCTGCCATCGGAACGGCGCGGTGCGCCGGCCGCAGCGCGCCTACCGCGGCGGCCATTGGAGGGTGAACCAACGGCAAAAAGGAAGACCTTTCTCTCTGTCTCCCCTCTACTGTCCACTCTGCCTGTCAAAAAAAAAAAAAATGTGTATTTTCTATACTCAACAGTTCTTTGTAAACACACACATCTTAAAATGTGGTCATCTCAAGCTGTCCATTTATATTTATAATGAAGGTCAAGGCTCAATGAACACACATGTCACATTGTGCTACCAATTTGCTAGGAGATTTTAGAAAAATTTCCATCTTCTTGATCTTACATAAATGTGATAAGAATGCAGGACTACTGTGAGATTGAACACACTGACACACGGGACACAGGTGTTCAGACCATGCCAGCACAGTGCAGGCACCTGACACACGACTGACACACGGGACACAGGTGTTCAGACCATGTCCAGCACAGCGCAGGCACCTGACACACGACTGACACACGGGACACAGGTGTTCAGACCATGTCCAGCACAGTGCAGGCACCTGACACACGGGACACAGGTGTTCAGACCATGTCCAGCACAGTGCAGGCACCTGACACACAGGACACAGGTGTTCAGACCATGCCAGCACAGCGCAGGCACCTGACACACAGGACACAGGTATTCAGACCATGTCCAGCACAGCGCAGGCACCTGACACACGACTGACACACGGGACACAGGTGTTCAGACCATGCCAGCACAGCGCAGGCACCTGACACACAGGACACAGGTATTCAGACCATGTCCAGTACAGCGCAGGCACCTGACACACGACTGACACACGGGACACAGGTGTTCAGACCATGCCAGCACAGCGCAGGCACCTGACACACGGGACACAGGTGTTCAGACCATGTCCAGCACAGCGCAGGCACCTGACACACGAATGACACACGGGACACAGGTGTTCAGACCATGCCAGCACAGCGCAGGCACCTGACACACGACTGACACACGGGACACAGGTGTTCAGACCATGTCCAGCACAGTGCAGGCACCTGACACACGGGACACAGGTGTTCAGACCATGTCCAGCACAGCACAGGCACCTGACACACGACTGACACACGGGACACAGGTGTTCAGACCATGTCCAGCACAGTGCAGGCACCTGACACACGGGACACAGGTGTTCAGACCATGTCCAGCACAGCACAGGCACCTGACACACGACTGACACACGGGACACAGGTGTTCAGACCATGTCCAGCACAGCGCAGGCACCTGACACACGACTGACACACGGGACACAGGTGTTCAGACCATGCCAGCACAGTGCAGGCACCTGACACACGGGACACAGGTGTTCAGACCATGCCAGCACAGTGCAGGCACCTGACACACGACTGACACACGGGACACAGGTGTTCAGACCATGCCAGCACAGTGCAGGCACCTGACACACTACGGGTCTCCTCTCTCCAGGTGGGCCAACGGAAGATTGCTTTTGGGTAAGACGTTGGCAGTCATGGACATGGAGCTGGGAAGCAGGCATGCGAGGCCTTTTCTCCCCACCAAGGCAGAAGACGCCCTTCGCCCTAGTGAAAGGGGCTGGAGAATATAACTCTCTTGGAGAGAACTTTTTCATTTTATTCCTCTTTTTCTTTTCTTTTCTAAAGATTTATTTATTTATTTGAAAGTCAGAGAGAAAGAGAATCTTCCATCCACTGGCTCACTCTCCAGATGGCTGCAATGGCCAGGATTGGGCTAGGCTGAAGCCAGGAGCCAGGAGCTTCTTCCCGGTCTCCTACCTGGGTAGCAGGGGCCCAAGCCCTGGGGCCACCTTCCGCTGCTTTTCCAGACACATTAGCAGGGAGCTGGATCCGAATTGGAGCAGCCAGGACATGAACCCGTGCCCACATGGGATGCCGGTGTCACAGGTGGCTGCTTTAACTGTTACGCCACAGTGCCGGCCCCGGTTCATCCCACTTCTGACCATCCTTGCCTCCTCTGCACAGCCCCAAACCCTCCTGAAGGTTCCCCATACCCACATCAAAGTCTCTTCAGGCGAGTGGTTTGCTTTCTTTACAGTGCTATTCTTCGACCTCAAATTTCGTGTGTATGTTGTCTGCCACCGGTGAAGGCTGGGAAGCCAGGGGTTGAGAGCTCCTTAGTTCCCTGATGAACGTAGTAAGCCTTCAAACTTCCAGCTCCTCACTTTGTGCTCGAGGCTCCGCCAGAGTGGTTCTTACCGGCACAGCCATCTTCTCCCGTGAGTGTTCTGCCCTGCGATTTCTATTTTCTCTGCGATTGTTTACCTGCTTCCATTTGCTTTCACTGCCAATCGTTCTTTACCGCTTCTGGTCAGCTAACAGCATTCTTTCTTGTTTTTTAGTGTTAAGTCTCTTTTTTTTACAGATGTATTTTTTGTCTGTCTAAACGGATTTTTGGACAAAAGGAAGGGTGGATGCAAGCGCTCAGTTCTCTAATTTGATCAACAACGCTATTTTTCACAGTGTTTAACACATTCATGCTTGCTGATCACAAGGGCGCAGAACTGTCCATGTACTGCGTCAACTTCTGGAGAGACATTTATGTGCATTACACACATTTTCAATCTCAATCAATTTAATCAAGAATTTAACCTGACCATTAAAATACAGAAAAAAGGGAGACGTTAATACTTATCAGCTATATAGCTAGATATACAGTTACACAGCTAAATGTATATAACTATATGGTTAAATATACAACAGCTTTGTCTCTATCTGTGTAAATATAATGATACAGAATTAACCCAGAGGTAAAGTGAGGAACCTTCTACTCCTGTTCCTCTTCTCCTCATAAACAGAGCATCTGGAAGGCTTGTACTCCATGTCCCCAGCATTTCTGAAGTCTCCTTATCAAATATGCTCTCATTACCCATAATTTTGTGTATCGATTCATATAATGTATTTCAAGGAAAAAATTCAATATCAGCCATTCTCGCTTTTTTCCTCCTTCTTATTGAACTACCAAGACTAATACAGCACATCACTAAGCAAAAAGTGCTACTTACTATGCAAAAGGCACAGCCAGTGACTGGCATCCGAGGCCAATTGATCTCCCCATTACCACTATCTCCCTACCCCCACCAGCACTACTATGAAGCTATTGATTTAAACACTGTCGATCGGTTTCCATTTTCTGATTTTGGGCAGGCCAATTAAGAAAGTGAATAATTGTGATTACACTGCTTCAGGATCAATTACACTTGATGTAAGACAAAGTGCTCTTTTTGGAACACACAAAATAATTTTTGATCTAGTATTCTTTTGTGCTTAACAAAATGCAAATAACTAATATATACCATTACAACAGAAAAACAAATTAATAAGAACACTCATAATAGCTAAGGTTATTTTCTCTGTGAAATAAATTTACCATTTTCCTAAATTGTACATAAGAGAAACTGAGAAAAAAGTTGTTCATAAATACTCCCTAACATAAAAAAATGCATTATCCTTAAAGGGCTTAGTTAATTGCGAAAGATAAAACGCAAATCCTGTCCAGAAGTTTTCTAACAAAAATACTTAAAACCCTCCCAATTACACAGAAATCAAAAAAGGTTCTTTATATAAACTGGTAAGAAAAAGGAGTTTCTTTTAGTTTTTAAATGTTGGTGGAACTTGGTATGTGAGCTGTGTCGTTGGGTTCACATTGTCCAAATCATTAAAATGAATGCACCTCTGGAGCTGGAGGTAAATCTATTCAGAGTGATGTTACTCATAGTCTGGTGTTCAGTAATATTGATCTGTGTTGTTTGTCTAATAGAAAAATAATAAACAATTACTAGGCAATGTTAGGAAAAGTAATCAGTTTTTATATATCACTAATACAGCAGACCTCCCAAAACATAAAGGTGATGATCTGCATAAAATCAATGTGTTATGCTACATTGCTTATATTCATCACTGCGGGTTCCTGGCAATAAAAGGTGTAACATTATGCTGCAGGTACTGGTACACTGCAAAGATGTAAAAGTGTAGAAATTTCTTCTAAAATGCCTACTTCCTAAACTTGGGAGTTTTTTAAACCTAACAAATTCTGTTTTAAGATAGCTAAAATTTAGATAAATAAAATGTCTCAATTCTTTTTGGAATTAAAAAAATGCAATTTCATCTGAAAATAAATTGTACCCTACATCAGAAAAATGTAAGAAGGAAGTTGAGGGGCCAGCACTGTGGCATGGGAGGCTAAGCCTCTGCCTGCAGCACTGGCATCCCAAATGGGTGCTGGTTCAAGTTCCAGCTGCTCCACTTCTGATCCAGCTCTCTGCTTATGGCCTGGGAAAGCAGTGGAAGTTAGCCCAAGTGCCTGGGCCCCTGCACCCATGTAGGATACCTGGAGGAAGTTCCTGGCTCATGGCTCCTGGCTCCGGATCAGCCCAGCTCTGGCTGTCGCGGCCATTTGGGAAGTGAACCAGCAGATGGAACACCTTTCTGTCTCTCCCTCTCTGTCTGTAATTCTGCCTCTCAAATAAGTAAATAAATCTTAAAAAAAAAAAAAAAAAAAGTTGAAGTTAATTCTTGAAGATGCAAGAATATAGCTTTTAAAGTGATGTTGCTAAGAGTGATTTTCATCAGAAATGTATGAAATGTATAAAAACAGTAACACAGAAATCTACTCCTGAAAAAACTCTTTTAAACAGTATTTAGTAAAACCTTGGTCAACTGCATAAATGCTCTCTTTTGATTTTCATCAAATGACATTTGTAAATTAAAGTGAAATGGGACACAAAGTTTAAGTTCAGGCACTAGAAAATCAGTAATCCCCCTCTTGAGTTCAGGGTGTCTTCGGACGATGCCATGTCTCAAAAGGTATTTTGTCTCAGCTGCCCAATAGTTTTTTTCAAAACTGTTTTAAAAAGTTAAGTAAGAATAATTACTTAACATTACCACTTTCTTTAACCAGCAAACAGAATTTCAATCATAAATGCAGACCAAAATGGCTAGGTGTATACCGACCGAACACCAAAAACACACGCAGCTATCACAATGTACAGACCTATTTCACCTTGGACTGAATGTTACCAAGGAAAACACATCTGTTCAAATATTTTTGTCTCTCACAGGGAAAAAGCTTTTGAGAGCCTGGTTTTTAATCTGCTTTCCTTTACCAGCAATACAAAAAACAGAACTGAACTTACCACAACTGGAAGCTGGCAGTCTGAGTCGAGTCACAGAAGTCAATGCCCATTGAAACAGTAACGGATCCCTCAGGCTCGAGAGAGTCTAGGAAATGACGATTCAGACATGAGAACACAGACGATGTGAAAAAGGCAAACCAGACACTGAGAATTCATGTAATATCTGAAGTCTGGTTACAACAGTCACATCCAATGCCAACTTCTAAGAAAAATGTCAAACCAAGACTACGAAAACACATTAAAAGGTAATTTCACTATTTGGCCTAAAGGTTTTCTTTTTTATAACTTATTTTACAATATTCCATTGAAAACACAATTATTTATGTTTCAGAAAATATTTTTTCTTGTGAAATTTCAAGTGTGAAAAAACTGAGTCTACAGATGACGAAAGTGAGACAGAAATAAATGCATTCCTGTTTTGAATACTTGTAATGGACTTCGGGAATTTGTAAAAGATCATGAATTTAAAACTATGGAATAATTATTCCAGATATAAAAATGACATTTTAAATAATGTTCTAAATCTTCAATGCAAAAACATTCAAAATTTAGAAATGAAAATTAAATCAAAGTTAGAAGAAATTAAGATGTACTCTGAAATTACCTGAAGAATGACATAATTGAAAGTAAAATAAATGTAATGCAATTATTTCAAGAATCACTTAAAGAAAATTTAGTGATAGATCTGATTATTTTGACGAAATAAATAATAAAGTGACAACTTACAGATCTGGAATTTCTGAAGTTCAATTATCATCTAACCAAGCGTGGGAAATAACTATACTAATATACAATACTGTTTTTTTTCCCCTCAGTCGACAATGATAAAACTGAAGACAAACAACAGCATTTCCTTCTGCTGGTTTCCGAAGTTTGGTCAGACCCCGAGTAACTATGCGGCATCGTACACGTATTTATACAACAGACACCATCCACTCTCCTCCACGCCTTCCAGGACCTGCAGGCATCCCACAACACAGCTGCAGGCTTAGTTTTACTCCCTAGACAACCTCCAGAGGTAGCTGTACCTTGGCAAGCACTCTGACTTGCTAAGCTGACTGTCCTAGGGTGCGTCATTAAGTATGGCTTGACATTTACCATTCACCATGACAGACGACAGTGTAGATGAGACACAAGCATAATTCAACATGCTTACTGTATTAAGAATGATTATTTTGGGAGTTGGCACTGTGGCATATTGGGCAAAGCTGCCAACTGTGATGCCAGCATTCCGTATGGGCGCTGGTTCGAGTTCTGGCTGTTCCACTCCCAATCCACCTCTGCTAATATGCCTGGGCATGCAGTGGGGGTGGCCCCGGGCTTAGGCCCCTGCATCCACATTAGAGGCCAGGAGGAAGTCTGGTCAGGTCCTGGCTTCAGTCTGGCACAGCCCTGGCCATTTTGGTCATCTGGGGAGTGAACCAGTGGATGCAAGATTTCTCTGTCTCTCCCTCTTTGTAACTCTGCATTTCAAATAAATAAATCTGAAAAAAAAATTATGTCTGTCTCGCACAGGCTCTGTGAAGATCATGCCTTATAAAAGGGCACTTACACACTGACTTCAAAGTGCTGTGGGGGGACGGGCGTTGTGGTGCAGTCACTGAGGCTGCCAGCGGGACACCTGCAACCCCTACCAGAGGCCTTGTTTGAGTACTGCCTACTTGAGCTCCCAATTCGGCTTCCTGCCAATGTGCCCAGGAGACAGCAGATGACAGCCAAGTGCTTGGGCTCCTGCCACTCAACTGCAGGCATGTGGGGAGTGGACTAGCAGATGCATATTCCTCTCTCTTCCCTGTCGCTCTGCCTTTCAAAATAAGTAAAATCAATCTTAAAACAAACGCCACTGGGTTGCTCAGCAGTACACTGGCTTGCTGATTCTAGTTTGAATCTTGCTTGTTCCAGAGCTAATATTTACCTGTCTGCCCCACAAGTACCAGAAGAGTCACTGCCTAGATCTTTGGTGAACAGGCTGTACTGTGGGTCAGCTACCTATCACGTGTATGTATGTATGCAAGCATTTTCACAGTTATCAGTTCAGAGCTCCATCAATCAATGCTCCAGGCGATGCCTTAGTGAATTTGTAACATCTTCTGTGCCATAAATACATTGGGGTTTGCTTGCATCACCACGCTGGCAGCAAACGCTATCATTCCAAAACATGAGGCGTTTGCAACTGAGAGCTGCCTGCTTCGCGTGCTGTATTGCACTTGACAGAGGACAGCCCTGGAGTGCCTTGCTGACAGCAGTCTTCCACCGAGCCTGACACTGTCCTAGTCCTAGACAATGAACCGTGAGCTCAGCGGCAGGCGAATTCTGGAGGACGGTTCATGATCAATGGCATGTTTTATTGTAGGAATGCATCAAGAGCAAAATGATCAGCATAAAATTGTTCATATAATGACTTTTACAATATTTAGAACCAACCAAATTGAGGAAGCTCACCCAATTAGAAGACTATATTTGAATACTGCTTTCAGATTTACTGCTTTGTACTTGGGATGGTTATGCCGAAATGGCACTGGTTCTACCGTGCCACATCATTAATAACGAAAAATGAAATCATTCGGATGCCAGCTTGACGTGACAACTGACCAGTGAAATCTAAGAATTTGTCATCTGTTAGCACTAAGTCACCAAACACAGCACAAAGAGCTTAAGGGTATTCTAAAAAAATCTTGGGGTGCTGGTGTTGTGGTGTAGTGGGGAAAGCTGCTGCCTGCGATGCCGCCATCTCATATGGGTGCTGGGTGGCATCCTGCCTGCTCCATTTCTGATCCAGCTCCTTGCTAACGGTCTGGGAACATCAGTGCAAGATGGCCCAAGTGTTTGGGCCCCTGTCACCCAGGTAGGACACCAGGATAGAGACCCTGACTCCTGGCTCCAGCCTGCTCTCACTGCTAGCTGTTGCAGCCACCAAGGCAGTGAACCAGCGATGAAAGATCTCTCTGTCTCTCCTCTCTATAACTCTTTCAAAATGAATGAATCTTATAAAAAAAAAAAAAAAATCTCAGGGCTGGTGTTGCGGTGCAGCAGGTAGAGCCACCACCTGGAATGCTGGGTATCTAGCTGGTGCCGGCTCATGTCTTGTCGGCTATTTCAATCCTGTCTCTGCTAATGACCAGTGAAAAGCAGCGGAGGGTGGTCCAATTGCTTGGGACCCTGCCACCTAAGTGGAAGACCAGGATGAAGCTCCTGGCTCTTGGCTTAGGTCTGACCCAGTTCTGGCCACTGCAGCCATTTGGGGAGTGAGCCAGTGGATGGAGGATCTCTCTCTCTCTCTCTCTCTCTCTGCCTTTCTCTCTGTGGCTCTGATTTTGAAATAAACAATCTTTTGTAAAACCAAAAAAACCCATTCCCTTATGTATTTGATCTCTTTGAGAAAACAGCTTACATTATACCTGACATTGCATAGAACCCATTTTAATGTTGAAGACAGGACAAAATTCAGACAAAAATCATCGCATATTACAAAAACAAAAAAAAAATACAGGATGGTGACAAATTATAAAGCTATCAGATCCCTTAACATATGTGTTTGTGCCTAATAAATAAAACAAATATCTTAAGTACCTTATTTCGTAAGAATGTGAAAAGACACTATTTTTTTGTTGTTGAAATTTTTAAGATGTTTTTGGAGGGCTGATTTATATAGCATACTCAGTAACTCAAAGTACATGGGAAAGAACTCTATCTTGAAAGGATTTAAGCAATGCCAAAAAAAGAAAGAAACATTATGGTCATCAAAAATTACGTACGTGGCCGGCGCCGTGGCTCACTAGGCTAATCCTCTGCCTGCGGCACCGGCACCCTGGGTTCCAGTCCCGGTTGGCGCGCCGGATTCTGTCCTAGTCACTCCTCTTCCAGGCCAGCTCTCTGCTGTGGCCCAGGAAGGCAGTGGAGGATGGCCCAAGTGCTTGGGCCCTGCACCAGCATGGGAGACCAGGAGAAGCACCTGGCTCCTGGCTTTGGATAGGTGCAGTGTGCCAGCTGTAGCGGCCATTTGGGGGGTGAACCAACAGAAGGAGGACCTTTCTCTCTTTCTTTCTCTCGCTCGCTCGCTGTCTAACTCTGCCTGTTTAAAAAAAAAAATTACGTGTGCATGAAGAGGAAAAGTTGGTAAGTAGGACCATGATAATGCTGTACATTCAAATGTTATTCTGCGTTAAGGTTACACTACGGGATTTATTACAGTGATTTTTCTAGCCTACATAGCCAAACGGGAGGTCAACTCATCCTCATTAAGCCAGCCCTAAGAAACATTAACACTACTCAACTGTTTTGACCTTTGGGTGACATTTTTTAAAAAATCAAAAAAATTTGCTTATTTAATTTAAAGGCAGAGTTACAGGAAGAGGGAGTTCACTCCCCCCCCCCCCCCCCGTGTGTGTTTGTGTGTGTGTGTGTGTATTTCTGTGTTTCTCTCCCTCTCAAATAACTAAAAAATAAATACAAATAATACCCCTCAGTACCCATTTCAGATTACATAACCACATAAACAAACAAAAAACCAAAGAGATCTCTCAAGTTTCCGGATTATAACATTTCCAGGATACAACAGCATAAACTTTTTATCATTTTTAATTCAGGTTTTTCTCTAAAGTTTCTCCCAACTAAACCTTAGGATTTTCTCCACTTAGAAAAAACAGAAAGAACAGAGATGGATATTCTAAACACCACACTACATTAAAATCAAAGTCAGACAGACAACTGTTACATTTAAAGTTTTTTAAAGATGTATTTAAATGACAAGGTGACAGAGAGGGATTGAGAACTTTCACCCGCCAGTTCACTCCCCAAATGGCCACAAAGGCTGGACTGGGCCAGCAGACGCCATGAACCTACAGCTCCATCCAGGTCTCCCACGTGGTAGCTGGGGCCCAAGCACTTGGGCCATCTTCTGCTGCCTTGCAGAGTGGTTGGGGCTCAAACCAGTGCTCCAATCTGGGATGCCAGCACTGCAGACATCAGCTTAGCTCTCTGTGCACAATGCCTGCCCCCTTTGAATTTTTAAGAGGTGTACCTCTGGCAAAATACTTAAAAACTGCAAGGGTGGTAATAAATGGCATGAAAGCTGACTGGGGAGACGATATGATGCAACAGGCGTGGAGGCAGCTGTGGCTCAGCACCACTGGGCTGCTGTGTGGGGAAGACCAGTGTCCTCATCAGGTGCCTTGCCCCAAGAAAGTCAGATTTTTTGTCTTCTTTAAAATGTAAAAAACAAACAAACAAAACAGTCTAGAACTTCTAGTTGTGGCAACAGATTAAAAATATTTTAGAAGGCAATGTGGCCAAACACTGGTCATGTATTATCGGCCAGTCCATGTTCCATTGCTGGAATGGACAAGGCAGGCTCGTGTACCCCCCAGTCTCCACTCCCTTCACTTTCTACCAGAGAATGCAGGGTAGGGTCAAGGCAGGAGCTAAGGGGAGGGTCTCAAGACACCGGGAGGTAGGGAGCTCAAAAAGTTACACTGATTTTCTTGCCATTGATCTACAACCAGGCAGGGGATGAAGGTGAGTCTGAAGAGCGGTGGGGGGAGGCGACGCAGATGGTGACCGGGGACGACAGTGACAACTGCACACTCACGCCGGTGTCACTACTGGTACTGCTGCTGCCAGGGCCTCATCCCCTAAGAGCAGAGCAGTCTATGTATGTTCTATGGCCAACTCAGTTTAAAGAGAAAACAAATACGAACCATGCATGCTAATAAAGTCAATGAAATAGTTTTCTATTTTGTTTCTTTAAATTCTCTGACTTAACTTTCAAAATGAACACATTTAGTTACCAAACACCAGGTTTTCAAAGAGAATTGGTACTGACCTACTGGGCTGAACACGTGCATCCGCATGCCGGCAGGAAGCTTCTTTTCCCCTACGTGGATATGTTCTATCTTTCGGTCAGTGGTGTTACTCAGTGTTATCTGGACAGAGACCATCTTGGCGCCAAAAGTGCAAGGTGTTCTTGGGAAGAAGTAGCAGGCAGCCAGTCCTTTCCCACTCATTCGATGAAGCAGCACGTGCGTTTTCATGGGTACGAACACTGGAGGACTGACCTGCGCCACACGGGAAAAGGAAACAAAAGGCAAATCAGAGATACAGTTATTCCTGCTCTTAAAAAAGAAGCAAACATTTACATGATCTCCTGGTTTCTCTGAAGTATTACATAAACAACAAACATTAGGATGTTATGCATATAGATATTAGTTATAAATGACACAAAAATGCCTTAGAATATTCATCTTTTCTACTTTTCAGGCACATATTAAAAGACTTTTGACACTATAACCCTATTAGGAAGAGACTAATCTCATTTATATAAGTATACTCAATGCTTTTAGAGCTTCTGAACGTTTTTGTTGGCTTGTCGCCTATGTAGTCTATATTTGGCCATCTTGCATTCTTTTTTTTTGGACAGGCAGAGTGGACAGTGAGAGAGAGAGAGACAGAGAGAAAGGTCTTCCTTTTTGCTGTTGTTCACCCTCCAATGGCCGCCGCGGCCGGCGCATCTCGCTGATCCGAAGCCAGGAGCCGGGTGCTTCTCCTGGTCTCCCATGGGGTGCAGGGCCCAAGGACTTGGGACACCCTCCACTGCACTCCCGGGCCATAGCACAGAGCTGGCCTGGAAGAGGGGCAACTGGGACAGAATCTGGCACCCCAACTGGGACTAGAACCCAGTGTGCCGGCGCCGCAAGGTGGAGGATTAGCCTGTTGAGCCACGGCGCTGGCCCATCTTGCTTTCTTAATAGTTTAAATAGCTAAGTAATTTTTTTTTGGAGTGTTTCAACTACAAGACAGTATCACGTACCAATGACAAATATCCTGTACCTTCATTTCAAATATTACCTCACCTTGAATTCCTTTCCCAGTAAAATGAAGGCCACAACCTCTGGCTTACAGTGGCTTTTTCCTATGTTTTAACTATTAGAAAGATCTTCCACGTCCCGAGATCAAGAACTGTTCACTTACATTTTCTTCTAGACATTTCACAGTTTTATTTATCTATTTTTTTAATTCATGTGTGGTTGACTTAAGGATAGTGAATTTACATGTAACTATTTTTCTGCAAACACTTAGTCATCTCTATGTTTCACTGTATGTTCCAATGAATAGCCTTTCCTCAGTGATTTGTAAATACAAATGCTTCAGCCGCCCGTGCAGTAGGAGACCTTTCTGAGCTTTGATTCCTCTGTTAAAACCAGTACCACATTGCGTTAATTCTTACATCCCCACAATGTGATTCAATTTGGTAAAATGAATATTTCTTCGTCTTTCCTTACCTCAAAATATTTTTCTTGGCTGATCATCTGTTTCTCCCTCTACTGAATGTTAGCTTCTTAAATTCCTTCTCAACGTTATTCTGATTAGAACTATGGGCAGCGTATTAACTGAAGAAACACTGTCCATTCTAAAGCCACGTCGCAGTCATCCCTCCATTCAAAGATGAAGCACACTGCACATTAGGTTTGAGTGGACTGACATGGACAAGCTTTGCTTTGCTTTTTTTTTTTTTTTAAATCAATTTGTAATTAAAGAGGCCTAATCAAGATCTTTTCTAACAAGCATGCTCCCTCAAACTAGGTTATCCATTGTAACTGTGAAAATACAGATCATATCAACCTGTGCTCACTATGCTACTCACATCTGATATTAAAATGCAGCATTAATTTAAAATTCAACAAAAATCCAAGGCTGGTGTTGGCTGCCTGCATCCCATATGAGTACTGGTTCAAGTCCTGGCCAAGGCAGTTGCAATCCAGCTCCCTGCTGATTCGCTTGGGGAAGTAAAGGAAGATGGCTCAAGTGCTTGTGTCCCTGTCAACCACATGGGAGACCCAGATGGAGTTCCCAGCTCCTGGCTTTGCCTTGGGTCAGCCCTGGCTACTGTGGCCATTTGGGGAGTGAACCAGTGAATCGAACATCTCTCTCTCCTCTTCCCTCTCTGTCTGTCCTTCTCTCTACAGCTCTGCCTCTCAAATAAATAAATAAGTACGTAAATAAGTTAATCTTTAAAAAGTAAGCCAAACATTAAATATCATATGAAGGAAATGTTAAATAGTACCTTCTAAGCACCAATAAAACACAGTATTCTTTCTCCAAAAGCTCAACTTATAAGCTTGGGCAATTTAGAATAATCATCATAAAAATCTAAAAAATAGGATCCGGTGCTGTGGTGTAGCGGGTGAAGCCACCATCTGCGGTGCTGGCAACCCATACGGGCACTGGTTCGAGTCCTGACTGCTCCACTTCCCATCCAGCTCTCTGCCACAGCCCGGGAAAGCAGTAGAAGATGGCCCAAGTCCTTGGGCCCCTGCACCCAGGTGGAAGACATGGAAGAAGCTCCTGGCTCCTGGCTTCAGATCAGCTCAGCTCCGGCTATTGCGGCCAACTGAGGAGTTTACCAGCAGATGGAAAATGCTCCCACCATCCCACCCCGCCGCCTCTCCTTTTCTCTCTGTGTAACTCTTTCAAATAAATGAATAAATCTTTTAAAAAATTTACAAAATAAATAATTGGCTGAATTTCAAGTTTTGGTTCTATAAATTAATGGGGCAAGTGGCCTGTTCACTCTACTTTAGTCTTCTGATGACAACAACAGTTCACACATTAATTTTCAAGGCAACATCACTTCTATAATAAGGTTCTTTTCCCTGAATAGAAATTATTTTCAAAACCCTTCTATTTCCATGTTTACTCTATCATCATTAAGAACTCTCAAGGATTGATTAGCATAGCCTAAAAGAAAAATCTTTAGGCATGAACAATCAACCACACACAGAACACATACTATTTGTAATCCATGCTTATCATACACACACACACACACACACATATATTTACAAATATACAAAATACATATGTTTATAGTCAGCAAAAATCTTTTTTCCTCCCTAAATTCCAATGCCACTGAGGTTATGACAGTCAGCCTTAAACACAACTGGGACACGCATCCAAGTATTTATTTTGTTGCCCTCATCTCACATTCTGCAGTTTTACTGTAATTGCTTACAAAGCTATCACAGAATATATAAAGAAAAAGTGTGATCTGTGTCGCACTCACTCTCCTATACTCAACCAAGTTCAAGCCAGTAAGCATCTCCTGATGAATTCACGGTGTAAATCGGCCCTCCCTGACTATCCCTCAGGGTTATCTGTGGTAATACAGAAAGGTCTCTGTACTCTTCCACAGAAAGACAGATCATAGACACCTCGCTGCAGTAATAACACCTACTTGTTTAGCCAGAGAAAGGAACTGACAATGTCCAATTACGTTTTAACCTTTGCTTCCTAAGTTCATACACGTCATATTAAACCAAACTTCCCAAATATCTACATGAACTGCTCAGGTGACATTCTGTTCAATAAAACCATTGGGTTCCACAGTCCTTCAATAATTTCCATACATAGTGCACTTAATCCAAGACTTTTAATATTTTATATATCAGATTAGACACCTATATTCCAGAGATATGGATCATATATAAGATCTGTGGCTGCTTATCTTCTAAGATGCTAAACATCATGAATGGTTTTCTACTTCATATGTTATAGGTATCAATAATTTTACTAGACTAAAACAAAGGTAAATTAATTGTAGAATGACTTGGATTTCAGCTATAAAATGAGGGTTTAGGAACAAAAGGTAGATCCTTGTCAAGTCTAAACACAACAGCTCCCCTATGGCAGTCACCCCTTGTCTGTGGGAGTGTGTTCCAAGATGTTCAGCAGATGCTTGGAACTATGGACAGAATTCAACCCCATATATATACACACACCTGTGTGTGTGTGTATTCCACCTTTTTTCTCCACACATACATATCTCTGATAAAGCGCAGCAAGAGATTAACAATATTGATAATAAAACAGAAAATTATGAACACTGCAATAAATTTAAGAACTATAAATTACTGATTTCTGGCATTTTTCATTTAATATTTTCAGTTGGCTGGGATCAAGGAACATGACACTCTGGAAAGTGGAACCAGGGATAGGGGACACTACTACACACAACCTGTGAGCCATATGCAGCCTAGCTTTCACCACGTGGGAATGGAGGCTGGGAGGCTGGGAGAAGCGGAGCAAGTGACGTCATGTTGGCTACTGCTACGGTTCTAGCAAGCTGTCCTTCGTCCCTGAGACAGGAGTCCCATGTCTTCCACCAGTAACATCCCAAACCTTTCACCATTCTTGATACAAGTATATTTTATCATTGAAAGAGCTAAATTAACACTCGGCAGGAGCTAAGTGCAGCAGAGCTGTGCCGCAGCACTCGGCTGGAGCGGATGGTGGCTGAGGATCTGGCTCCCAGGGGTGCCTTTCTGGAAGCTACAGAACGGCACCGGGCACGATGGTGGCTTTGTTGATGACAGACTACGTTTTCCTTTGGCCTTTCCTTTCTCAAACACCATGGCTTTCTGAAGTACGATCAAATGTTGGGGCAGCTGACAAGTGTTCATTATGTCTTATGGCAACGAAGAACTGCAAGCTGAACTCTTTACCTAGAACAGTTCATCCTCTGTATAGAATAAAGTTAAATGAAAATAGATGATGGTAAAAAACAAGACAGGGAACAGGAGAGGGAAGAGGAAGTAGGGGGAGAGTGGGGGGGGGGGGCGGTATGGTGGGAAAAATTACTATGTCCCGAATGTATTTATGAAATGCATGCAAAAAAAAAAAAAAAAAAGAACAGCAACTCAAGACTAAGTGCTGGTTGTGAGGGAGCTCTGCCTGTACTGACCGTGGCTGAAGGCATCTGCCCAGTATACTAGGAACACTGCCACTTTTTCTTGGCGGACCCAGCACGTTTTTACGCCACTTCATGATCTGGCCACAGTTAACTGGCTCAGGTGCAACACCCTGCTCAGTGAGTCCCTCTCCACAGATTTTTGGATTTAGGATTTAGGAAGTAGAGCAGCTTAAATACTGAGATTTAAAACTATAGTGTTGTCTGTGGCCACATTTCCTGTGAGGAAAATGGAGGATAAAGCCAATGTCCACCAAAAGCACAAATGGGAGACAGAACTTGGTTCTGGGGGCTCCTGAGGTCTGGACATAGTCCTGCCCTTGTTGCAGCTTAGTTTTCTGTAAAGTGCTCCAGCCTTCCTGCCTGCATTTTCTTTCTTTTTTTTTTTTTTTCCTCCTAAGCTACTTCAATTGTATTTTTATCATTTATCTCCCTCAGTCTACTGCTGATGGGGATTAGTCTGATTTCAAGACATTAGCAGGTGGGGGGAAAACCTGTGAAGAGAGAACACATTCCCTTGCATCTTTTCCTCAAATGTTCGCAGATACAGAACGGAGAGATGAGGGACTCAGGTTTGCCGCAGACTTGAGTGAACTACACGTATCTGCCATTTCCGTAGGTATACACAGACAAATAATTAGTTTCATATGGTCCGACTAATAGACTGCTTCGGTTCAAGCTATTTAATCTTCCTTCCACTGGAAAGAAAGTCCTGATATGTGGGCAGTCCTCAGTCCTGGAGGCCCGTGTTGGGGTGAGAAAGCAAGGCCTCGCCCAATAAAGCACTGCTTTGCCTTTCTTTCCCATGACCCTGCGTATCCCACGACCATCTTGGGAGAAAGGCGGTCTTATGCAAGAATTAGGTATTTCAGGATTCTGTCCATGAAGAGCACCACTAATCATTAATTTCTTAATTCACTGTTTCATCTAACATTTACAGTATTTGTTGTGCCAAACACTGCACTGGGGACACAGAATAGAGACACGACAGTAGAGACACAGAGAAGAGACAAAGGTCCCAGTGCTCAAGAGGCTTACCGAGTCAGCTTCCGAGAGCTGACTGAGTCGGGGAGGGAGGTGCGCGCGGACAGAGGCAGGCACAGGTGAGAGCCAAGGCAGAGGTCAGGGAAGGGCTCCAGTTACCTGAACAAACTAAGTAAAACATGACGACTTCTCACTGCCTTCAGTGACCAGCGCGGGGTGAGCTGCCATCACCTCTCCCCTGGAGTACAGAACCGCCTCTTACTCCCCGCCCTGCTGGACACAGATGCTAGGCTCTGTTGAGTCTGTTCTGAGTGTAGTATCCAGAATTCATCAGTGAAAATACAGTTCTATCATGTCACCCTATGCTCAAAACTCTCCCGGGGCTCCCGACCACAGAGAGTAAAAAGCAAACAGAGGGGTTCGAGGGTCTTGATGTCAGGCTCCCCTTCGTGATCTCATTTCCTTTCCTCGGCTCACTGCCATCACCCCAGCTTCCCACTACACCCACCACAGGCCCTTGGCTCTGCTCTGCCTGAGGTACTGTCTCCAGGAACTCCTCTGGCTTAGTTGTGATCCACGTCTTCGCCCAGGTGTTACCGTCGTGAGGAGGCCTAACCCAACCGCATCTCTCGGCTCTGATTCCTCTTCCTTGTCCACAGCCAGTAAACAGCCTACCACTATATACAAAAAATTTACCTATTTATTAGGTCTACTGTCCATCTTCTCGTCTACTCTCCACTTTTAGGCTGAATGTCGAAAAGAGAATTTTCGTGACTCAAAGTATAATTTTATTATTTAAAATGATTATGGGGATTTGCAAATAATATGCCTGTAGTGTTGGTGACAACTAGACTTTGACGCTGAAGGCTCGATGGTACACTACTCCTGCAAAGAGCCTTCTCTTCGGGAGCACCATGTAAGCAGAGCTCTTGCTGGTTTTAAAGCTGACTTGACCTGCAGGCCTCAATTATACATAAATGCAAACAAATTAAAAGCCTTATCTGCTAAAGACAAACATGAAGGACAACTTACTACCTGGGAGGACTTCTATGATATAAACACTGATTCTTGAAATACCTCGTTCTAGATGTAAGCATCGTCCTCAAAAAGCTTCTACAAACAGCCTAGAATAAATGGCAGTGTCTGAAAACATTCCTTTGGATTCAACTGTTTAACTCCTAATGTTCAAAGAATTGGAAAATTTGGCTGTGTTCTAAGTGATGTGTGTCACCCTCCCCAATTCTTGAGCATGCACTCCGTGCCCTAACTGCAGGAACTATAAAATAAGAAGCCTCCCCAAGAGTTAACACAACGAAAAAGCATCAAGGAACAACGAGATAATCCTCTACAAATCTTCATATAGCACATGTTTAAATAATAAAAGCCGTTTGTGTACCTTTAGATGGTTTATGAAAATAAGCAATCAATTCTGCAGACACAACATTATTTCTAAAGGAAATCTATGTGACTCATGATGCCTGTAGATACACAGAGACAAACCACACATATTTTATCAGTTTATTACAGTAAGCAAATAAGCGTGGAATGAGAGTGCACATAACTGTCTACTTAGCGCTTACTGAAACATTTATAAGAGCTGTTATCTCCCTAATAACAGACAGACAGCGTGCAATTTTAAAGAGGAGAAAAGCTTCATATTTTTTAACACTTCACTAAAAAGTAACTGAAGAGTGTAAAATGAAAAATACTCTCTGCAGTTAGCTGGTAATGGACCATATTATCAACTCAAGTTAGATTTATAGGATACAAACTAGTCACTAATAGTTATTTTATGACATAGCATGTCTGCTTTTTTTTGAGATTATTAAGATTAAAGTTGTAAAACTTCTTTGAACATAGCTGTTCAAAATGATTGAATTATAAAATTTAAAATGAGATCTGAAAAATAAAACATGGAATGTCAAGTCAGTGCCTTGGAGTAACCCCGTCCTACATCTGCACCACTCTTTCAGCGATGTAAGCCGCCATGAAGTGAAGCCCTAGGAACACAATGTTTTCTGCTTTAACCCGGTTACTCGATCATTCTTAAGTATTAGTAATCTATTCTGTTTTGAAGTTCAAAAATATGAAGATCTTCAGAATATAAAATACTGTTACTGGATCTAGTTTTGACTGACTTTTTACAGCAGCATCTATTGGGATATAAAGTTCATAGAGATGATAAGATAATAGCTGTAAACAGCGAGAAAGCTTCATCTTTAAAATTAGTATTCTTTTAAAAGATTTATTTATTTATTTGAAAGGTAGGGTTACAAAGACGCAGGCTAGAATTTAATCCAGAAGACCTACAGCTATTTGACGAGAGGAGAGTCATTCAACTTGTCTGAGTGTGAATTTGAACGTTACAGGGTAACACCGACGCACAGGACTGCCCGACTGCTGGCGCTGGCGCAACGCGCCCTTCTGTGACATTAAACACAATGTTTGGTGCAGCACAGCTAAGACTGCCAGTTAGTGCTGTTAGGTATCAGCTCTGCCGAGCAGAAGGTTGCGATTCCTGTTTCAACAAACACCAAACGGTCTTTCCGATGCAGGCACAGACGGCGCCCCTCATGGAGCCGCAGGGAGTGCACAGACCTCAGGCAGCTAGAAAACGTGCACGTGACTTAGCTATGAATCAACAGCCTTAGGAGCAGAGTAAGCCCCAAAACCTTATCAATAACAGGGGATTAGAACTGTCTTTAAAATATCATTTATTCAGTAAGCTTGATGTCTCAAAGCAGATTTCCAGGGATATTTTCTCAAACATATACTACAAGGCAAAGGAACCTTAAAAAACTGTGAATGCCACAGCCTCACAGGAAGACTGCAACACCTCAAGGCAATATTCTACATTTTCGGGCCAGCGCCGCGGCTCACTAGGCTAATCCTCCACCTTGCGGCGCCGGCACACCGGGTTCTAGTCCCGGTCTGGGCACCGATCCTGTCCCGGTTGCCCCTCTTCCAGGCCAGCTCTCTGCTGTGGCCAGGGAGTGCAGTGGAGGATGGCCCAAGTGCTTGGGCCCTGCACCCCATGGGAGACCAGGAGAAGCACCTGGCTCCTGCCATCGGATCAGGGCGGTGCGCCGGCCGCAGCGCGCTACCGCGGCGGCCATTGGAGGGTGAACCAACGGCAAAAGGAAGACCTTTCTCTCTGTCTCTCTCTCACTGTCCACTCTGCCTGTCAAAAATAATAAAAAAAAAAATTCTACATTTTCTTTATCAAGATTACAGTATTAATAAAATTTCTGTCATGTGGTTGTCTGCCTCCAGTACTGAAAGAACGGAATCCTACTTTATAGTAACTTGAAGGGATTAGTTCATTATTTAAGTTACTGAAAAGTCTGATGAAGAACACCATGTAAAAAAAATGACAGTGGGGCTGGTGTTGCGCAGCAGGTTCAGGCACCGCCTGCAATGCCAGCATCCTGAAAGGATGCCGGGTGCCAGCTCAAGTTTGGGGCCAGCTTCCTGCCGAGACAGCTAGGAAGGCAGCAGCCGATGGCCCAGGTATTAGGGCCCCGGCCACCAATGTGGGTGACCTGTGTGGAGTTCGTGGGCTCCTGGGTTTGGCCTGGACTTGCTTGGACTGCTGCAGACATTTGGGGAGTGAACCAGTAGATGGAGAAACTCTTTCTCCCCATCACTCTTTCAAATAAAGAAACAATTGTTATCCTGAGACAGCTGGTGGGATCTGGACTGCAGGCGGCGAGACCTGGTTTTCCTCTTCCGGCAAATGGAGCCTAGTGCGCACATCCGGCCTGTCTCACTGACAGGTGACGAGGGTCTGGGGAGGCGGTACGTGTGAAACTGAGTTTTAAAATGTAAAAAGTTCACTTTAAAAAGGCACTGTTGAGACAATAAGTAAACTTGAGTTTTTGGTCAGCATTAAAAACCCAATCTGTTACATACTGTAGGGCCATGAGGTTACAAGTACATATCAAAAAGCTGACTCGCCATTGGAAAGAGGCTTTTACAACAATATTGTTGTATTTATTGACAGCACCATCCGAAGACCGTTAAAAGAGCAATCCCTCCCCCCATGTCCTTTTTCCCTTCTGTCAGCTGTGGGCGAAGAGGACTGCTCTCTAAAAGGTTTCTAAATGATGCTGACGTTAAAAAATACAGTATCACCATTCAACAGCCTTTTAAAGAGCAGTCCCAGTACGCTCTTTGTTAACAAGTGAGGGACGAAGGGACTGTTTTTGCAAAGGCTTTTAGAGGATGTTGTTAAAAGAATATATAGTGACATCATATTTAAAAGCCTTTTAAGTAACAATCCTCCTTCCCTCCCAATTGTAATGTCCTTGCTTCCACTTGTTTTGTACACACTGGAAATGGACAAGCCACCGTATGATTGGCAGCGGCAGAGATTTGTTGGCTGGGGAATGATGTACTGCTTTTAAAAAGGTTAGTGTCCAGAAATAAATCCAACTGTTCAAGAACACAGTTCCATCTCCACACAGAAGATGACCCAACTGCCTTGTCGTGGGCCTACGGTACGCTCTTGTTTTCCCTAAGAGTTCACAGAAGACGACACCTCACCAACAGGAGAGGAGACACAGCTCCGTCCGTCCAAGCCCCTGTGGCATGAACACAGTCCCATACTCAACTGCCACCTGAGTCAGGGGAAAATCGAAACTTCAGCTCCAACTCTGTTGCCTTCATTAGACTATTTCTGACCCACTGAGGCTGTTCTGCACGAGCAGATAGCAGGGGACACTTAGGGTCCTTTCCAAACTTAGCTGCTGGGCATGGGTGGAGGTGTGCGGGCAGGCGAGAGCTCCCATTTGGTTTAAAGCACGAAGGCTGACAGAGAGTAAGCTTTGTGATGGGTTAGCTCTGGTAAACTCCTGCACGTAACAGACCAAACAACAAAGACGGAGCCAGGGAAGCAATCATAGGGAGGAAACGATTTATTTCACTTCTGTGTTGCATCTTCTCAGGAAAGTATCACTTCATTTTAAGAAAGATTTCATATACAATGAAAAAAAGCCTTTAAAAAATCCAAAAACACAGTGCTCTAAGCATACTGTATTTGAATCCTAAATTTCAGTGTGGCCTTACCTTCCTCATTTTATTTTATTTATTTATTTATTTTGACACGCAGAGTGGACAGGGAGAGAGAGACAGAGACAGAGAGAAGGTCTTCCTTTTGCCGTTGGTTCACCCTCCAATGGCCGCTGTGGCCGGCACACTGCGCTGATCCGAAGCCAGGAGCCAGGTGCTTCTCCTGGTCTCCCATGGGGTGCAGAGCCCAAGCACTTGGGCCATCCTCCACTGCACTCCTGGGCCACAGCAGAGAGCTGGCCTGGAAGAGGGGCAACCGGGACAGAATCTGGCGCCCCGACTGGGACTAGAACCCGGTGTGCCGGTGCCACAAGGCGGAGGATTAGCCTAGTGAGCCGTGGCGCCGGCCCACCTTCCTCATCTTAAATTTCTAAGTGAATAAAAGTGTTTTAAGCCTCCAGGTTTACTGTGTGAAATCAGAAACAGCAGACTCACAGAGGTAATTGTGATGCTTTGTTGAAAACCACTGCACTGATGAATCCCTGTGCTGTAAAACCTGCCCATGGAACTTGAAGGGGAGGCATCTTTATTCTGCCAAAGGCCATTTGGATACTTTGTAACATCATTTGCACCCATACAAAATTGTGAAATTAAAAGTTAGCTTGCTACAGACTTACTGGATTTCAAGTCTCTCTCTCAGTTGCCTTGGCAGGGCCACACCAAATGATTTTGTGAGCCTTATACAGCTCCCCTGCAAACAGGCTGGACACTCCCCACCACCGTGTGCTAGAATGCAAACAACTTCAACAGCTGCTCGGTGATGTGAGCGGCATCACCAAGTCTGCTTCTCTCACAGGACTCTATCACAGGACTCACATTCCAACTACTACTGACATTAATAAATGTGAGTGCCTCTCAGACCCCGCTAGTGTTAGTCAGAATCATTTCACAAGGCTGACTTAAAAAAAAAAATCTCACTCCCCAACGACTCCTCCTCTATTTGTAATAAGCACCTGGAGCTGATTTTGATCCATCTGCGGCTAACAGGCAGGTGCTGGAACAAATAAAACAATGAAAGATGAACTGCCTCCGGAAGGCTCCCTTTAGCACACTGCACATGACCTAAGACTGACTCTCAGCCCCTCTAGTGGGCACAGACGAGGCCTCTGGCCAGTGTGCAACGGAAGTAGTGTGCATTAGTTTTATCCAAGCAAAGGGGGTATGAGTAGTAGTTGCCATAGACATCTGGGTGATGAGACACATACAGACACGTTCAATGGGGAAAAGGAAGAGAAACAGAAAAACAGGAGGGGTCTGGGTGTTCGGGACAATGAAACACTAGCTGCATACCGAAGGAGGGATAGGTGTTACACAAATAGTCTAGAAGAAACCCTTTAAAATGTGAATTTTGTCTAGATTCTCTCTCTCTGGAGCCTGTGACTGCAGGCTGTTGAGCACTGTGCCACTGCTGGCTGAGAGCTGAACTGGCCGGCACCCAGATAATGCTGGGGCACTCCGCCTGCCCACAAACACTGCTCAGAAACAGTCCGTGCTGGTCTGACAGACACTTGTGGAACAGCCAGACGTTTCCAGGTACAAGTCCACACACAGAGTACAGGACACCTTTAAAAGGACGGCTCTCTGCCGCTTTGGCAGCAGTAATAACTTCCTCTAACACAATCCCAAGGCACTTTCTACCCACAGACCGCCACTATGCTCATGTGCTGCTTGCCCGTCTCGATGACCCACTGCCCACACAAACGCTAAGAGAAGCCTTACGACTGGACCCAGGCTGCCACAGCTGACACCACAGCGTTCAGAGTGCAGGAGACATTCCACACGTGTTTACTAATACAAACATTCAGGTCTGAGAAAGAAAAATAACTTCATCGTGAAAACCATAGCCTGGGCCGGCGCTGCGGCTCAATAGGCTAATCCTCCGCCTGCAGCACCAGCACACTGGGTTCTAGTCCCGGTTGGGGCGCCGGATTCTGTCCGGTTGCCCCTCTTCCAGGCCAGCTCTCTGCTGTGGCCAGGGAGTGCAGTGGAGGATGGCCCAAGTGCTTGGGCTCTGCACCCCATGGGAGACCAGGAGAAGCACCTGGCTCCTGGCTTCGGATCAGCACGGTGCGCCGGCCACAGCAGCCATTGGAGGGTGAACCAATGGCAAAAGGAAGACTTTTCTCTCTGTCTCTCTCTCTCAATGTCCACTCTGCCTGTCAAAAACAAAACCCAAGTGTTTGGGCTCTGCACCCCATGGGAGACCAGGAGAAGCACCTGGCTCCTGCCATCGGAACGGCGCGGTGCGCCGGCCACAGCGCGCTACCGCGGCGGCCATTGGAGGGTGAACCAACGGCAAAAGGAAGACCTTTCTCTCTGTCTCTCTCTCACTGTCCACTCTGCCTGTCAAAAATAAATAAAAAACAAACAAACAAACAAACCATAACCTCTAAAGTTTTACTAGAAACAAAAGGGAAATGGCTCTTTCCACAGATAACCAAGTCTGAAAAGAATATAAAGGATATTTAGCTATATTCATTTATTCTCCCCAAACTACTCTTGGAGAACTGAGAAAAAACGAAATTTCACACAACCATGATATGTAATTTTTATGTCTAATCTGACAACTACTCAGATCATTACACTGCCTCCTGACATGTGACCGCACCTTTTGGTTGAAAGCTCTGGAACAGACAGAAGCAC